>NC_092338.1:397681666-397985000 GCF_046630445.1 Rutidosis leptorrhynchoides
AGAATTGATGACTTATTTGATCAGTTGCAAGGATCATGTGTGTACTCGAAAATCGACCTAAGGTCGGGCTATCATCAACTACGTGTCAAAGAAGAAGATATACCGAAAACTGCTTTTCGGACACGCTACGGTCATTATGAATTTTTGGTCATGCCATTTGGATTAACGAATGCGCCAGCTGTATTCATTGAAATGTCCCGTTCTTATTGATTAAAAACGTTCCATATTAATTGATTTCGTTGCGAGGTTTTGACCTCTATATGAGACGTTTTTCAAAGACTGCATTCATTTTAAAACAAACCATAACCTTTATTTCATCAATAAAGGTATAAAAAGCTTTACGTAGATTATCAAATAATGATAATCTAAAATATCCTGTTTACACACGACCATTACATAATGGTTTACAATACAAATATGTTACAACAAAATAAGTTTCTTGAATGCAGTTTTTACATAATATCATACAAGCATGGACTCCAAATCTCGTCCTTATTTAAGTATGCGACAGCGGAAGCTCTTAATAATCACCTGAGAATAAACATGCTTAAAACGTCAACAAAAATGTTGGTGAGTTATAGGTTTAACCTATATATATCAAATCATAATAATAGACCACAAGATTTCATATTTCAATACACATCCCATACATAGAGATAAAAATCATTCATATGGTGAACACCTGGTAACCGACATTAACAAGATGCATATATAAGAATATCCCCATCATTCCGGGACACCCTTCGGATATGATATAAATTTCGAAGTACTAAAGCATCCGGTACTTTGGATGGGGCTTGTTGGGCCCGATAGATCTATCTTTAGGATTCGCGTCAATTAGGGTGTCTGTTCCCTAATTCTTAGATTACCAGACTTAATAAAAAGGGGCATATTCGATTTCGATAATTCAACCATAGAATGTAGTTTCACGTACTTGTGTCTATTTTGTAAATCATTTTTAAAACCTGCATGTATTCTCATCCCAAAAATATTAGATTTTAAAAGTGGGACTATAACTCACTTTCACAGATTTTTACTTCGTCGGGAAGTAAGACTTGGCCACTGGTTGATTCACGAACCTATAACAATATATACATATATATCAAAGTATGTTCAAAATATATTTACAACACTTTTAATATATTTTGATGTTTTAAGTTTATTAAGTCAGCTGTCCTCGTTAGTAACCTACAACTAGTTGTCCACAGTTAGATGTATAGAAATAAATCGATAAATATTATCTTGAATCAATCCACGACCCAGTGTATACATATCTCAGTATTGATCACAACTCAAACTATATATATTTTGGAATCAACCTCAACCCTGTATAGCTAACTCCAACATTCACATATAGAGTGTCTATGGTTGTTCCGAAATATATATAGATGTGTCGACATGATAGGTCGAAACATTGTATACGTGTCTATGGTATCTCAAGATTACATAATATACAATACAAGTTGATTAAGTTATGGTAGGAATAGATTTGTTACCAATTTTCACGTAGCTAAAATGAGAAAAATTATCCAATCTTGTTTTACCCATAACTTCTTCATTTTAAATCCGTTTTGAGTGAATCAAATTGCTATGATTTCATATTGAACTCTATTTTATGAATCTAAATAGAAAAAGTATAGGTTTATAGTCGAAAAAATAAGTTACAAGTCATTTTTGTAAAGGTAGTCATTTCAGTCGAAAGAACGACGTCTAGATGACCATTTTAGAAAACATACTTCCACTTTGAGTTTAACCATAATTTTTGGATATAGTTTTATGTTAATAATAAAAATCTTTTTCTCAGAATAACAACTTTTAAATCAAATTTTATCATAGTTTTTAATTAACTAACCCAAAACAGCCCGCGGTGTTACTACGACGGCGTAAATCCGGTTTTACGGTGTTTTTCGTGTTTCCAGGTTTTAAATCATTAAGTTAGCATATCATATAGATATAGAACATGTGTTTAGTTGATTTTAAAAATCAAGTTAGAAGGATTAACTTTTGTTTGCGAACAAGTTTAGAATTAACTAAACTATGTTCTAGTGATTACAAGTTTAAACCTTCGAATAAGATAGCTTTATATGTATGAATCGAATGATGTTATGAACATCATTACTACCTTAAGTTCCTTGTATAAACCTACTGGAAAAGAGAAAAATGGATCTAGCTTCAATGGATCCTTGGATGGCTCGAAGTTCTTGAAGCAGAATCATGACACGAAAACAAGTTCAAGTAAGATCATCACTTGAAATAAGATTGTTATAGTTATAGAAATTGAACCAAAGTTTGAATATGATTATTACCTTGTATTAGAATGATAACCTACTGTAAGAAACAAAGATTTCTTGAGGTTGGATGATCACCTTACAAGATTGGAAGTGAGCTAGCAAACTTGAAAGTATTCTTGATTTTATGAAACTAGAACTTTTGGAATTTATGAAGAACACTTAGAACTTGAAGATAGAACTTGAGAGAGATCAATTAGATGAAGAAAATTGAAGAATGAAAGTGTTTGTAGGTGTTTTTGGTCGTTGGTGTATGGATTAGATATAAAGGATATGTAATTTTGTTTTCATGTAAATAAGTCATGAATGATTACTCATATTTTTGTAATTTTATGAGATATTTCATGCTAGTTGCCAAATGATGGTTCCCACATGTGTTAGGTGACTCACATGGGCTGCTAAGAGCTGATAATTGGAGTGTATATACCAATAGTACATACATCTAAAAGCTGTGTATTGTACGAGCACGAATACGGGTGCATACGAGTAGAATTGTTGATGAAACTGAACGAGGATGTAATTGTAAGCATTTTTGTTAAGTAGAAGTATTTTGATAAGTGTATTGAAGTCTTTCAAAAGTGTATAAATACATATTAAAACACTACATGTATATACATTTTAACTGAGTCGTTAAGTCATCGTTAGTCGTTACATGTAAGTGTTGTTTTAAAACCTTTAGGTTAACGATCTTGTTAAATGTTGTTAACCCAATGTTTATAATATCAAATGAGATTTTAAATTATTATATTATCATGATATTATCATGTATGAATATCTCTTAATATGATATATATACATTAAATGTCTTTACAACGATAATCGTTACATATATGTCTCGTTTAAAAATCATTAAGTTAGTAGTCTTGTTTTTACATATGTAGTTCATTGTTAATATACTTAATGATATGTTTACTTATCATAGTATCATGTTAACTATATATATATCCATATATATGTCATCATATAGTTTTTACAAGTTTTAACGTTCGTGAATCACCGGTCAACTTGGGTGGTCAATTGTCTATATGAAACATATTTCAATTAATCAAGTCTTAACAAGTTTGATTGCTTAACATGTTGGAAACATTTAATCATGTAAATATCAATCTCAATTAATATATATAAACATGGAAAAGTTCGGGTCACTACAGTACCTACCCGTTAAATAAATTTCGTCCCGAAATTTTAAGCTGTTGAAGGTGTTGACGAATCTTCTGGAAATAGATGCGGGTATTTCTTCTTCATCTGATCTTCACGCTCCCAGGTGAACTCGGGTCCTCTACAAGCATTCCATCGAACCTTAACAATTGGTATCTTGTTTTGCTTAAGTCTTTTAACCTCACGATCCATTATTTCGACGGGTTCTTCGATGAATTGAAGTTTTTCGTTGATTTGGATTTCATCTAACGGAATAGTGAGATCTTCTTTAGCAAAACATTTCTTCAAATTCGAGACGTGGAAAGTGTTATGTACAGCCGCGAGTTGTTGAGGTAACTCTAGTCGGTAAGCTACTGGTCCGACACGATCAATAATCTTGAATGGTCCAATATACCTTGGATTTAATTTCCCTCATTTACCAAATCGAACAACGCCTTTCCAAGGTGCAACTTTAAGCATGACCATCTCTCCAATTTCAAATTCTATATCTTTTCTTTTAATGTCAGCGTAGCTCTTTTGTCGACTTTGGGCGGTTTTCAACCGTTGTTGAATTTGGATGATCCTCTCGGTAGTTTCTTGTATAATCTTCGGACCCGTAATCTGTCTATCCCCCACTTCACTCCAACAAATCGGAGACCTGCACTTTCTACCATAAAGTGCTTCAAACGGCGCCATCTCAATGCTTGAATGGTAGCTGTTGTTGTAGGAAAATTCTGCTAACGGTAGATGTCGATCCCAACTGTTTTCGAAATCAATAACACATGCTCGTAGCATGTCTTCAAGCGTTTGTATCGTCCTTTCGCTCTGCCCATCAGTTTGTGGATGATATGCAGTACTCATGTCTAGACGAGTTCCTAATGCTTGCTGTAATGTCTGCCAGAATCTTGAAATAAATCTGCCATCCCTATCAGAGATAATAGAGATTGGTATTCCATGTCTGGAGACGACTTCCTTCAAATACAGTCGTGCTAACTTCTCCATCTTATCATCTTCTCTTATTGGCAGGAAGTGTGCTGATTTGGTGAGACGATCAACTATTACCCAAATAGTATCAAAACCACTTGCAGTCCTTGGCAATTTAGTGATGAAATCCATGGTAATGTTTTCCCATTTCCATTCCGGGATTTCGGGTTGTTGAAGTAGACCTGATGGTTTCTGATGCTCAGCTTTAACCTTAGAACACGTCAAACATTCTCCTACGTATTTAGCAACATCGGCTTTCATACCCGGCCACCAAAAATGTTTCTTGAGATCCTTGTACATCTTCCCCGTTCCAGGATGTATTGAGTATCTGGTTTTATGAGCTTCTCTAAGTACCATTTCTCTCATATCTCCAAATTTTGGTACCCAAATCCTTTCAGCCCTATACCGGGTTCCGTCTTCCCGAATATTAAGATGCTTCTCCGATCCTTTGGGTATTTCATCCTTTAAATTTCCCTCTTTTAAAACTCCTTGTTGCGCCTCCTTTATTTGAGTAGTAAGGTTATTATGAATCATTATATTCATAGATTTTACTCGAATGGGTTCTCTGTCCTTCCTGCTCAAGTCATCGGCTACCACATTTGCCTTCCCCGGGTGGTAACGAATCTCAAAGTCGTAATCATTCAACAATTCAATCCACCTACGCTGCCTCATATTCAGTTGTTTCTGATTAAATATGTGTTGAAGACTTTTGTGGTCGGTATATATAATACTTTTGACCCCATATAAGTAGTGCCTCCAAGTCTTTAATGCAAAAACAACTGCGCCTAATTCCAAATCATGCGTCGTATAATTTTGTTCGTGAATCTTCAATTGTCTAGACGCATAAGCAATCACCTTCGTTCGTTGCATTAATACACAACCGAGACCTTGCTTTGATGCGTCACAATAAATCACAAAATCATCATTCCCTTCAGGCAATGACAATATAGGTGCCGTAGTTAGCTTTTTCTTCAATAACTGAAACGCTTTCTCTTGTTCATCATTCCATTCAAATTTCTTCCCTTTATGCGTTAATGCAGTCAAGGGTTTTGCTATTCTGGAAAAGTCTTGGATGAACCTTCTGTAGTAACCAGCTAGTCCTAAAAACTGGCGTATGTGTTTCGAAGTTTTCGGGGTTTCCCACTTTTCAACAGTTTCTATCTTTGCCGGATCCACCTTAATACCTTCTTTGTTCACTATGTGACCGAGGAATTGAACTTCTTCCAACCAAAATGCACACTTTGAAAACTTAGCGTACAATTCTTCCTTCCTCAATACTTCTAACACCTTTCTCAAATGTTCACTGTGTTCTTGGTCATTCTTTGAGTAAATAAGTATGTCATCAATGAAAACAATGACAAACTTGTCAAGGTATGGTCCACACACTCGGTTCATAAGGTCCATGAACACAGCTGGTGCATTAGTTAAACCAAACGGCATGACCATAAACTCGTAATGACCGTAACGTGTTCTGAAAGCAGTCTTTGGAATATCATCTTCTTTCACCCGCATTTGATGATACCCGGAACGTAAGTCAATCTTTGAATAAACAGACGAGCCTTGTAGTTGATCAAATAAGTCGTCGATTCTCGGTAGTGGGTAGCGGTTCTTGATGGTAAGTTTGTTCAACTCTCGGTAGTCGATACACAACCTGAATGTACCATCTTTCTTCTTGACAAACAAAACAGGAGCTCCCCACGGTGATGTGCTTGGTCGAATGAAACCACGCTCTAAAAGTTCTTGTAATTGGCTTTGCAGTTCTTTCATCTCGCTGGGTGTGAGTCTGTAAGGAGCACGAGCTATTGTTGCAGCTCCTGGTACAAGATCTATTTGAAATTCAACGGATCGATGTGGGGGTAATCCCGGTAATTCTTTCGGAAATACATCGGGAAATTCTTTTGCAATGGGAACATCATTGATGCTCTTTTCTTCAGTTTGTACTTTCTCAACGTGTGCTAGAACAGCATAGCAACCTTTTCTTATTAGTTTTTGTGCCTTCAAATTACTAATAAGATGTAGCTTCGTGTTGCCCTTTTCTCCGTACACCATTAAGGGTTTTCCTTTTTCTCGTATAATGCGAATTGCATTTTTGTAACAGACGATCTCTGCTTTCACTTCTTTCAACCAGTCCATACCGATTATCACACCAAAACTCCCTAACTCTACTGGTATCAAATCAATCTTAAATGTTTCGCTAACAAGTTTAATTTCTCGATTCCGACATATATTATCTGCTGAAATTAATTTACCATTTGCTAATTCGAGTAAAAATTTACTATCCAAAGGCGTCAATGGGCAACTTAATTTAGCACAAAAATCTCTACTCATATAGCTTCTATCCGCACCCGAATCAAATAAAACGTAAGCAGATTTATTGTCAATAAGAAATGTACCCGTAACAAGCTCCGGGTCTTCCTGTGCCTCTGCCGCATTAATATTGAAAACTCTTCCGCGGCCTTGTCCATTCGTGTTCTCCTGGTTCGGGCAATTTCTAATAATGTGGCCTGGTTTTCCACATTTATAACAAACTACATTGGCATAGCTTGCTCCGACACTACTTGCTCCGCCATTACTCGTTCCGACACCATTTGTTCCTTTCGTTCTATTAACCCCTGGTCCGTAGACCTCACACTTCACCGCGCTATGACCATTTCTTTTACACTTGTTGCAAAATTTGGTGCAGAACCCCGAGTGATACTTTTCACACCTTTGGCATAGCTGCTTCTGATTGTTGTTGTTGTTGTTGCGGTTATTATTGTTGTTGGAATGATTGTTGTAGTTGCTGTTGTTGTTGTTGTTGTTGTTGTTGTTGTTGTTGTTGGGCCGTTTGTTGTAGTTGCGATTGATGTTGCGATTGTTGGGATAATTGTTGCGATTGCTGTTGTTGTTGTATTGGTGATTCTTATCACCATTTTCCTCCCACTTTCTTTTGACTTGCTTCACATTGGCCTCTTCAGCAGTCTGTTCTTTAATTCTTTCTTCAATCTGGTTCACTAGTTTGTGAGCCATTCTACATGCCTGTTGTATGGAGGCGGGCTCGTGTGAACTTATATCTTCTTGGATTCTTTCCGGTAATCCTTTCACAAATGCGTCGATCTTCTCTTCCTCATCTTCGAATGCTCCCGGACACAATAGGCACAATTCTGTGAATCGTCTTTCGTACGTGGTAATATCAAATCCTTGGGTTCGTAACCCTCTAAGTTCTGTCTTGAGCTTATTGACCTCGGTTCTGGGACGGTACTTCTCGTTCATCAAGTGCTTGAATGCTGACCACGGTAGTGCGTACGCATCGTCTTGTCCCACTTGCTCTAGATAGGTATTCCACCATGTTAACGCAGAACCTGTGAAGGTATGCGTAGCGTACTTCACTTTGTCCTCTTCAGTACACTTACTTATGGCAAACACCGATTCGACCTTCTCGGTCCACCGTTTCAATCCGATCGGTCCTTTGGTTCCATCAAATTCCAAAGGTTTGCAGGCAGTGAATTCTTTGTAGGTGCATCCTACACGATTTCCTGTACTGCTAGATCCAAGGTTATTGTTGGTATGTAGCGCAGCCTGTACTGCGGCTATGTTTGAAGCAAGAAAGGCACGAAATTCCTCTTGGCTCATATTCAAGGTGTGTCGAGTAGTCGGTGCCATTTCCTTCAAAATAGTCAAATGAACAAGTTAATCATACAGAATATTAAGAGTAGTCAATAGTATTTCGTAGCATAATATGAACTCATTTATAAAAGCTTTTTCTTCATATTAGCGTTTTATAAGTTTAAATTCGGGTAGTACCTACCCGTTAAGTTCATACTTAGTAGCTAATATACAATTCAACTACTACAATTCTATATGAAAAAGTGATTATAATAATATTTCGCGTTCAAACTTTTACACAATATTTTACAAACTTACAATACCGCTTATTTTACATATAGCATGAAATATAGCACACAATAAATTTGATACAAGATGGTTGTGAAGATAATTCTAGCTAGTACACAAGTCGTTCAGCAAAGGCAATAAAGACACGTAATTCATACGTCCAGAAACAAGTCATGCATTCTGGTTTTACTAGGATTACTTCCCATCCTTGGTCTTGTGGAACATAACCGTTATGGCCGTTGATAAGACAGCGTGTTGTAACGTCGTCAAAGGGACGAGGGTTACGTAATGTCCAACAGTCCCGTAACAATCTAAAAACCTCATTTCTTACCCCAATTACCAACTCCGTCACTTTTGGAAACGTTTTGTTTAATAGTTGTAGCCCGATGTTCTTGTTCTCACTTTGGTGAGAAGCGAACATTACTAATCCGTAAGCATAACATGCTTCTTTATGTTGCATGTTAGCCGCTTTTTCTAAATCACGAACTCCAATATTCGGGTATATTGAGTCAAAATAATTTCTTAACCCGTTGCGTAAAATAGCATTTGGGTTCCCCGCAATATATGCATCAAAGTAAACACATCGTAACTTATGGGTTTCCCAATGTGATATCCCCCATCTTTCAAACGAAAGTCTCTTATAAACCAAGACATTCTTGGAACGTTCTTCGAATGTCTTACAAACTGATCTCGCCTTAAATAGTTGTGCCGAGGAATTTCTTGCCGACTCTAGACAAGATTTCATCAATCATGTCTCCGGGTAGGTCTCTTAAAATATTGGGTTGTCTATCTATTTTGTGTTTTTAAACTGTAAAATAGACAAGAGTTAGATTCATAAAAAAAAATACTTATTAATACAAGCAATTTTTACATATATCATAAAGCATAAGAACACTATATTACATATATTACACCACACGAATACAACTATCTTATTCCGACTCGCTCGTTTCTTCTTCTTCGGTTTTGGTTCGTTTTGCCAAGTTTCTAGGGATATATGATGTTCCCCTAATACGAGCCGTCGTTGTCCACATTGGTTTAGAAAAACCTGGTGGTTTAGAGGTTCCCGGGTCATTGTTACAACTTAAGGACTTCGGGGGTTGACGATACATATAAAGTTCATCAGGGTTAGAATTAGATTTCTCTATTTTTATGCCCTTTCCCTTATTATTTTCTTTTGCCTTTTTAAATTCAGTTGGGGTAGTTTCTATAACATCATTGGAATTCTCGTCGGAATCCGATTCATCGGAGAATTGGTAATCCTCCCAATATTTTGCTTCCTTGGCGGAAACACCATTGACCATAATTAACCTTGGTCGGTTGGTTGAGGATTCTCTTTTACTTAACCGTTTTATTATTTCCCCCACCGGTTCCGATTCTTCTTCCGGTTCCGATTCTTCTTCCGGTTCCGATTCTTCTTCCGGTTCCGACTCTTCTTCCGGTTCCTCTTCGGGAACTTGTGAATCAGTCCACGAATCATTCCAATTTACATTTCACTCTTCATTATTATTAGGTGAGTCAATGGGACTTGTTCTAGAGGTAGACATCTATCACATAATATCAAACACATTAAGAGATTAATATATCACATAATATTCATATGTTAAAAATATATAGTTTCCAACAAAAATGTTAAGCAATCATTTTTAAAGAAAACACGGTCGAAGTCCAGAATCACTAATGCATCCTAACAAACTCGATAAGACACACTAATGCAAATTTTCTGGTTCTCTAAGACCAACGCTCGGATACCAACTGAAATGTCCCGTTCTTATTGATTAAAAACGTTCCATATTAATTGATTTCGTTGCGAGGTTTTGACCTCTATATGAGACGTTTTTCAAAGACTGCATTCATTTTAAAACAAACCATAACCTTTATTTCATCAATAAAGGTTTAAAAAGCTTTACGTAGATTATCAAATAATGATAATCTAAAATATCCTGTTTACACACGACCATTACATAATGGTTTACAATACAAATATGTTACAACAAAATAAGTTTCTTGAATGCAGTTTTTACATAATATCATACAAGCATGGACTCTAAATCTCGTCCTTATTTAAGTATGCGACAGCGGAAGCTCTTAATAATCACCTGAGAATAAACATGCTTAAAACGTCAACAAAAATGTTGGTGAGTTATAGGTTTAACCTATATATATCAAATCATAATAATAGACCACAAGATTTCATATTTCAATACACATCCCATACATAGAGATAAAAATCATTCATATGGTGAACACCTGGTAACCGACATTAACAAGATGCATATATAAGAATATCCCCATCATTCCGGGACACCCTTCGGATATGATATAAATTTCGAAGTACTAAAGCATCCGGTACTTTGGATGGGGCTTGTTGGGCCCGATAGATCTATCTTTAGGATTCGCGTCAATTAGGGTGTCTGTTCTCTAATTCTTAGATTACCAGACTTAATAAAAAGGGGCATATTCGATTTCGATAATTCAACCATAGAATGTAGTTTCACGTACTTGTGTCTATTTTGTAAATCATTTTTAAAACCTGCATGTATTCTCATCCCAAAAATATTAGATTTTAAAAGTGGGACTATAACTCACTTTCACAGATTTTTACTTCGTCGGGAAGTAAGACTTGGCCACTGGTTGATTCACGAACCTATAACAATATATACATATATATCAAAGTATGTTCAAAATATATTTACAACACTTTAAATATATTTTGATGTTTTAAGTTTATTAAGTCAGCTGTCCTCGTTAGTAACCTACAACTAGTTGTCTACAGTTAGATGTATAGAAATAAATCGATAAATATTATCTTGAATCAATCCACGACCCAATGTATACGTATCTCAGTATTGATCACAACTCAAACTATATATATTTTGGAATCAACCTCAACCCTGTATAGCTAACTCCAACATTCACATATAGAGTGTCTATGGTTGTTCCGAAATATATATAGATGTGTCGACATGATAGGTCGAAACATTGTATACGTGTCTATGGTATCTCAAGATTACATAATATACAATACAAGTTGATTAAGTTATGGTAGGAATAGATTTGTTACCAATTTTCACGTAGCTAAAATGAGAAAAATTATCCAATCTTGTTTTACCCATAACTTCTTCATTTTAAATCCGTTTCGAGTGAATCAAATTGCTATGATTTCATATTGAACTCTATTTTATGAATCTAAATAGAAAAAGTATAGGTTTATAGTCGAAAAAATAAGTTACAAGTCATTTTTGTAAAGGTAGTCATTTCAGTCGAAAGAACGACGTCTAGATGACCATTTTAGAAAACATACTTCCACTTTGAGTTTAACCATAATTTTTGGATATAGTTTTATGTTAATAATAAAAATCATTTTCTCAGAATAACAACTTTTAAATCAAAGTTTATCATAGTTTTTAATTAACTAACCCAAAACAGCCCGCGGTGTTACTACGACGGCGTAAATCCGGTTTTACGGTGTTTTTCGCGTTTCCAGGTTTTAAATCATTAAGTTAGCATATCATATAGATATAGAACATGTGTTTAGTTGATTTTAAAAATCAAGTTAGAAGGATTAACTTTTGTTTGCGAACAAGTTTAGAATTAACTAAACTATGTTCTAGTGATTACAAGTTTAAACCTTCGAATAAGATAGCTTTATATGTATGAATCGAATGATGTTATGAACATCATTACTACCTTAAGTTCCTTGGATAAAACTACTGGAAAAGAGAAAAATGGATCTAGCTTCAATGGATCCTTGGATGGCTCGAAGTTCTTGAAGCAGAATCATGACACAAAAACAAGTTCAAGTAAGATCATCACTTGAAATAAGATTGTTATAGTTATAGAAATTGAACCAAAGTTTGAATATGATTATTACCTTGTATTAGAATGATAACCTACTGTAAGAAACAAAGATTTCTTGAGGTTGGATGATCACCTTACAAGATTGGAAGTGAGCTAGCAAACTTGAAAGTATTCTTGATTTTATGAAACTAGAACTTTTGGAATTTATGAAGAACACTTAGAACTTGAAGATAGAACTTGAGAGAGATCAATTAGATGAAGAAAATTGAATAATGAAAGTGTTTATAGGTGTTTTTGGTCGTTGGTGTATGGATTAGATATAAAGGATATGTAATTTTGTTTTCATGTAAATAAGTCATGAATGATTACTCATATTTTTGTAATTTTATGAGATATTTCATGCTAGTTGCCAAATGATGGTTCCCACATATGTTAGGTGACTCACATGGGCTGCTAAGAGCTGATAATTGGAGTGTATATACCAATAGTACATACATCTAAAAGCTGTGTATTGTACGAGCACGAATACGGGTGCATACGAGTAGAATTGTTGATGAAACTGAACGAGGATGTAATTGTAAGCATTTTTGTTAAGTAGAAGTATTTTGATAAGTGTATTGAAGTCTTTCAAAATTGTATAAATACATATTAAAACACTACATGTATATACATTTTAACTGAGTCGTTAAGTCATCGTTAGTCGTTACATGTAAGTGTTGTTTTGAAACCTTTAGGTTAACGATCTTGTTAAATGTTGTTAACCCAATGTTTATAATATCAAATTAGATTTTAAATTATTATATTATCATGATATTATCATGTATGAATATCTCTTAATATGATATATATA
The DNA here is from genome assembly GCF_046630445.1 of Rutidosis leptorrhynchoides. NCBI lineage: Eukaryota > Viridiplantae > Streptophyta > Magnoliopsida > Asterales > Asteraceae > Rutidosis > Rutidosis leptorrhynchoides. The sequence goes on from NC_092338.1 coordinate 397,694,600, forward strand.
CATTAAATGTCTTTACAACGATAATCGTTACATATATGTCTCGTTTAAAAATCATTGAGTTAGTAGTCTTGTTTTTACATATGTAGTTCATTGTTAATATACTTAATGATATGTTTACTTATCATAGTATCATGTTAACTATATATATATCCATATATATGTCATCATATAGTTTTTACAAGTTTTAACGTTCGTGAATCACCGGTCAACTTGGGTGGTCAATTGTCTATATGAAACATATTTCAATTAATCAAGTCTTAACAAGTTTGATTGCTTAACATGTTGGAAACATTTAATCATGTAAATATTAATCTCAATTAATATATATAAACATGGAAAAGTTCGGGTCACTACATTCATGGACCTCATGAATCGAGTTTGTAGTCCGTATTTAGATAAGTTTGTTATCATTTTCATTGACGATATTCTTATCTATTCCAAGAGTGAGCAAGAGCATGAGCAGCATTTAAGGTTGGTATTAGAATTGTTAAGAAAAGAACAGTTATATGCCAAATTTTCTAAGTGTGCATTTTGGTTGAAAGAAGTGCAATTTCTTGGCCACGTTGTTAGTAGCAAAGGAATTCAGGTTGATCCAGCTAAAATTGAGGCCATTGAAAAATGGGAGACTCCTAAGACACCAACGCAGATACGCCAATTTTTGGGTTTAGCTGGTTATTATAGAAGGTTTATTCAAGATTTTTCCCGAATAGCTAAACCATTAACAGCGTTAACGCAAAAAGGGAAGAAGTACAAATGGACTTCTGAGCAGGAAAGTGCATTTCAATTACTGAAGAAGAAGTTAACTACAGCACCTATTTTATCGTTACCTGAAGGGAACGATGATTTTTAGATATATTGTGACGCTTCGCGACAAGGTTTTGGTTGCGTCCTTATGCAACGGAAGAAAGTTATAGCATACGCATCTCGACAATTGAAGATTCACGAGCGGAATTATACGACGCATGATTTAGAATTGGGAGCAGTAGTGTTTGCATTGAAGATATGGAGACACTATTTATATGGGGTTAAATGCACTGTGTTTACTGATCATAAAAGCCTTCAACATATTTTTGATCAGAAACAGCTGAACATGAGGCAACGTAGGTGGGTCGAGCTGATAAACGACTATGATTGTGAGATTCGCTATCATCCCGGGAAAGCGAATGTAGTGGCCGACGCTCTAAGTAGAAAGGAACGGGAACCAATTCGAGTACGAGCGATGAACATAAAAATTCGCATGAATCTCAACTCACAAATCAAAGAGGCTCAACGAGAAGCTCTTACTAAAGAAAACATAGGAAATGAAATAGTGAAGAAGTTTGGGAAACAACTCGTTATACGGGAAGACGGAATTCGATATTTTGCAAACCGTATTTGGGTACCAAAGTTGGGTGGATTAAGGAAGTTGATATTGAACGAGGCACATAAGACAAGATACTCGATACATCCTGGAGTTGGAAAGATGTATCAAGATCTTAAGACGCATTATTGGTGGCCTAATTTAAAGACAAATGTTGCAATATATGTTGGGGAATGTTTAACTTGTTCCAAAGTCAAAGCAGAACACCAGAAGCCGTCAGGGTTACTTCAACAACCAGAAATCCCCGAATGGAAATGGGATGGTATTACCATGGATTTCATCACAAAGTTACCTAAGACTGCCTGGGGTTATGACACCATTTGGGTAATAGTTGATCGTCTCACCAAATCTGCACATTTCTTGCCTATAAAGGAAACAGATAGAATGGAGAAACTATTACGATTATACAAAAAGGAAATTGTTTCAAGGCATGGAATACCTATTTCCATTATATCCGATCGTGATAGTAGATTTACATCAAAGTTTTGGCAATCACTACAGGAGGCCCTGGGAACTCGTTTGGATATGAGCACCGCATATCATCCACAAACTGACGGGCAGAGTGAAAGAACAATTCAGACTCTTGAAGACATGCTCAGGGCATGTGTGATCGATTTTGGAAACGGATGGGATAAATATCTACCATTAGCAGAATTCTCGTATAATAACAGTTATCATGCGAGCATTAAAACTGCACCATTCAAAGCATTATATGGAAGGAAGTGTAGATCCCCTATCTGTTGGAATGAAGTAGGAGATCGACAATTAACTGGTCCCGAGATCATACACGAAATGACTGAGAAGATAGTACAAATCAAGGAGAGATTGAAAACAGCCCGTAGTCGCCAAAAGAGCTACGCCGATGTCCGAAGGAAACCATTAGAGTTTCAGATCGGTGACATGGTTATGCTAAAGGTGTCACCTTGGAAAGGTGTAATACGTTTCGGTAAAAGGGGTAAACTGAACCCAAGGTATGTAGGCCCGTTAAAGATCATCGAACGCATTGGACCAGTAGCTTATCGACTCGAGTTACCGCAACAACTCGCCGGAGTACATAATTCATTTCACGTCTCAAACCTCAAGAAATGTCTTGCAAAGGAAGATCTCACCATTCCTCTTGAAGAAATCCAAGTCGATGAGAAACTACAATTCATAGAAGAACCAGTCGAAATCATGGACCGTGAAGTTAAACGGCTCAAGCAGAGCAACATACCAATCGTTAAGGTACGTTGGAATGCTCGAAGAGGTCCCGAGTTTACTTGGGAACGAGAGGATCAGATGAAACAAAAGTACCCACATTTGTTTCCCGAGAACGCAAAATAGGTACAACTTTAAAATTTCGGGACGAAATTTATTTAACGGGTAGGTACTGTAACGACCCGGATTTTTCCGATCATTTTACACTTATAAGATTAATATTTACATAAATTAAACCTTACCAACATGATAAGCAATCTAAATTGTTGAGACTTATGTTTTTGAAAAGAGTTTTACACAACGTTTGACCGTCCAATTTGACCGATGATATCACGAACTATATAACATACGATAATTATACGTTTGTGTATATATATGTATTTTTATATATTTAACATGATCTAAGAATGTTTTAACATCTCATTGTGTACTAATAACAATGAGTTATAAGTATATTTTGAGACTACTAACTTAAGTTTTCAAAATGATAACTATATGTGACGTTCTTCGACTTAAATACTTAAAACTTATAATGCTTATACATGTATCGTATAGATATGTATTTTATCACTTTTAAAGGATTTATATACATAAAACAATATAAGTATATTTACAAAAGATAGCTATATTTGAATCCTCGTTCCGTTTTCTCAAAATTTTTATACGTATATCTAGGGTATATGTACCCGTATCATACCCAGCTTCTATACGTATTTACTATTAGTATATACACATCACAATCACTTTATTAGCAGCCATGAGTCAGCCAATTTTGGATCTTAGGATGCATGATTAATCAATTTGGCATATTACAAGACTTTTGCACAATATTACAAATTTATACATCTTTTCACCACCATTTATACTCCATTCCATTTTCATTTTTACTACACATTTTCTCTAACCAAAAACACACTCTTAGGAACCTTAAGTGTTCTTCACAATCTCAGAAAATAACCATGAAGATCTAGCTTCAAAAACAACCCTTAATCATCATAAGAAAATCCATTCAAGAACACTTCAAAAATCCTTCCAAGTAAACAAGTTTACTTCCAACCTTTCAATCCAACTCCACCACTCTTTTGATTCTAGGATTTTTCTCATCTCTTACAGTAACTTTGTCCAAGTAACTTGAGGTAGTAACCTTATTCATAATCTTATTCAATTCATATTCATATAGCTATCTTATTTTGTGGTATAAAATTTTAACAACAAGAACATAGTTTGAATGATTTCAAACTTGTTCGCAAACTAAATAGATCCTTATAACTTGACTTTTAAAACACTTCAAGACCTGTAATATATCATAATGATATGCTAACTTAACAAGATATAACTTGGTTTTACAAAGAACACCTTAAAAACTGAATCTACGTCGTCGGAGTGCAACCGGGGGCTGTTTTGGGTTGGATAATTAAAAACCATCTTAAGCTTTGAATTGGAAGTTCATATTCTGGAAAAATGATATTTCTTATGAATATGTTAACACATAAAAATTTCATGGTTTAACTCAAAGTGTAAATATTTTTAGAAAAATGATCATTAAATGTTGTTTTTATGATGGAAAATGATCACTTTCATAAGTTTCACCAAAGTTTGACCTATAACCTGTGATTTCGAATACAACCTAAGGTATTTTCAGTTCATATTCTTAAAATTTGACTCGATCCAAGGAAGTGGCAAGTTGAACCAACAAAAACGGAGTTGTAATGAAGAAACTACGACTAAAACAAGATCGGGTATGCGAAGCTAGTTTAGCTACGAAAATATTTGGAGAAAAATTAAATTAATCATATATTTCTAATTAATATGATATTTCATATATATTTACTTATGATTTGATTTTATATATTTCAGGACTACCCGTAAACAACACGAGAAGATTAATCATAAGACCTCATGATTGTACGCAACACGTCATTTGACAACACGGTACTTTATGTACGCAACACGTCATTTGACAACATGGTACCATGGGTCAAGATTAATTCTGATCAATACGAATACGATGGGGTCTTTATTTATTTTATTGAGCAACTAATTGTGGACCACTAACATCGGACTGCTAACTACGGACTAAGAAAATATTAAAAGTATTAAAAGTATATATATATATATAAGTATATATATATATATATATATATATATATATATATATATATATATATATATATATATATGTAACGATTACTTAAAAAGAAAATATGTTGATATATTATATATATGGTTAGGTTCGTGATATCTATCGGAGACCAAGTCGTGATAAATACCTTCAAGGCAAAAGTGAGTATATAGTCCCACTTTTAAACTCTAAATATTTCGGGATGAGAATACATGCATTTTATGATTTACGTTATGGACACAAGTGATTAAAAATATATATTCTACGTTGAGTTGTACCACTGGCATACTTCCCTGTAACTTGGTAACTATTATTTACATGAGGTATTGTAAACGCGAATCCTGTTGATAGATCTATCGGGCCTGACAACCCCAACTGGACTGGACGACCAGTATTCAACGGTTACACAGTACTTCGTTTCGGTGACTACACTTGGTACGGTGTAGTAAGATTTCATAATAAAGGGAATATGCGACGTTGATTAAATGTTAAGTATGGTTATCAAGTGCTCAACAACTTAGAATATTTTTATTAAAACGTTTATATATGAAATCTTCTGGTCTATATTTATAACGCTGCCGGCATTAAACCTATATCTCACCAACTTTATGTTGATGTTTTAAGCATGTTTATTCTCAGGTGATAACTAAAAGCTTCCGCTGCAACATGTTGAATTTAAGCAAGATCTTGAGTATGCATATTTGTGTCAAAAATAAAACTGCATATTGGAGGATTTGTAATGTAAAATATGTTGGAAGTCGTATTGTTATTATCACATGTAAAGTTTGTAAGTCTAAGATTATCGCTAAACGATAATCATTATTAAGTTGTTTAAACCTTGTATTTGTAATAAAAGCTATGGTTTGTATTGTAAAAACGAATGCAGTTTTTGAAAAATGTCGCATATAGAGGTCAATACCTCGCGATGAAATCATATGTTATTGTAATCGTCCTTATGGTTAAGGTCAGGTTATGACATGAGCTTTCAAATTAGGCCACCAATATAGCTCCTTAAGATCATGATACATCTTTTCTGAACCAGGATGAATAGAGTACCTAGACTTATGAGCCTCATCTAAAATAAGTTGTTGCAAATCACCAATTTTGGAACCCAAAGACATCCCGCAAAAATACCGAGTACCATCGATTCATACCTCAAACTGTTTATTCAAGCCTCTGACCTTCCCGTTACGAAATTCTCCTCCTGCAAGGCTTCTTGTCATGCTGCAAGAATCTGCCTTGCGAGGTTTGTTCGAATGGTCATGTTCAAGGCTCTAAACATGCGAGGTTCAATTCTCTCTTTTCAACTTAACGCAACGGCCACAACATTGGCCTTTCCCCGGAATGGCTAAAGGAGTTCACAATCATAATCGTTTAACAATTCAACCCATCTTCGCTACCTCATATTCCACTGTCATTGATCAAAGGTATGTTGAAGACTCTTGTGATCAGTGTACACTGTACTTTTGACCCCATATAAATAATGTCTCCAAATCTTAAGCACAAACACAAAAACTCCCAACTCTAAATCATGGGTTGTATAATTCTGCTCGTGAATCTTTAACTGACGTGACGCGTAAACGATGACTTTCTTTTGCTGCATCAAAACGCAACCAAATCCGTGGCGCAATGCCTCACAATGGATAACAAAATCATCACTACCCTCAGGTAGTGATAATATCAGAGCAGAAGTTAACTTTTTCTTCAAAGTTTGAAAAACAGCATCTTGTTCATCCTTCCACTCATACTTTTTCCCCTTGTGCGTTAAAGCAGTCAGAGGTTTCGCTATATGAGAGAAATCTTGAATGAACCTTCTATAATAACCTGCCAACCCTAGAAATTGACGAATCTGAGTAGGAGTTTTCGGAATTTCCCACTTTTCAATCGCCTCAATCTTAGCAGGATCAACCTGAATTCCCTGTTTATTAACAACGTGCCCAAGGAATTGAACTTCTTTCAACCAGAACGCACATTTAGAAAAATTCAGCATATAGCTCTTCTTTTCTTAACAAATCAAGCACTCATCTTCGTGCTCTTGATCACTTCTTGAAATAGATAAGGACATCATCGATGAAAACGTTAACGAATTTATCCAGATATGGGCTACACCCACGGTTCATGAGGTCCATGAACACAACAGGTGCGTTAGTCAATCCGGATGGCATAACAAGAAATTCGCAGGGACCATAACAGGTACGGAAAGCGGTTTTCGGAATATCAGTTTCTTTAGCCTGTAGTTGGTGATAACCGGAACGAAGATCAATCTTAGAATAAACGGACGAACCTTGAAGCTGATCGAACAGATCATCAATTCTACGAAGAGGGTAACAGTTTTTAACAGTAAGCTCGTTCAACTCGCGATAATCAATACACAATCGGAACGAACCATCTTTCTTCTTAACAACAAAATAGAAGCTCCCTAAGGGGGGACGAACTGGGACGAATGAAATATAGTTGCAACAATGAAGGAAGAAGTATATATGGATTAGTCACATCGGTGGCATAGATATTTAAGGCAATTCTCTCAAAGGAGATAACGAGGATCATAGACTTCAAAGTAAATTTTCATTACATTTTCGAAAGGAGACGTACGAAAGGTGTGATATTTCAACGAGAGTGAACTTCATTGTACAGTGAGCGAGGAAATCTAGGATTCATCCATATCCTTAAATTTATGTGCGGATGAAAAGAACGCGAATCATGGGTTATAAAGAATGGTCGACTCCAGGTGAGATGAATCTCCAAAAATAATTTTGTGTACCTCAAAGTATTAAATCCTAGGATTGATGTTTACGAGGGTGTTGCGGTTGATAGCGAATATTGAGAGTAGAAACTCCTCAAACGGTCTAGTGTAATATGTATCCATGATACCCACTATAACAACAGTTGGGATAGAAACCCACCTAGCGCCTTTTCTAAAATAGGGTGAACACCGAGTGTACCCCAGAACCATGTCCAACCATAATAGGGAAAATTTTATGAGCGCAAAGACTTTCCAACAAATTTTATAAAACCGGCATCCAAAGTGGTGTAAGAGTTTCTATCAATGAACTTAATGGTAAGTTTCATCCTTAAACGGATGATGAAAAGAACTGTGATCCAAATACTCTGTAGAGTAAAGCGAAAATTTGATAAAATCAATCAAAGGAGTTTTGAAAAAGCTTTAAATATTTGATGTGACAACATAAACGGAACGAAGTTCTTAGTAAATTTAGAAGTATGTACAACGTGTACCATTTTATATAAAACAAATTGACTTAGTCAAACAGCTCAATAAATGAGTGGTTTTAAAATAATTTTGAAGGTATGATTTGGTATATACTAGCCAAAATAGGTAAGGGTAAATTTATTCATTTGAATCCATACGTACATTTATGATTTTATAAATTGTATACATGACAAAATATTTCATTATTTCTATTCGCCCATAAATCTCGTGAGAACCGCCCAATTAAACAAATGTGTAAACTCTCGATGATAAAAAGAGTATCTGTATTTCAGAGGTTACAAGTTGAAGTAAGATCGTGAAAGATTGAGTAAATGACCTGAATCGTCGTGCGACATTTGACCAACAAATGTTACGAGGTCATGAAAACCAATGAGTTAAATGTTGTTTTGACTATTATCAGGACATAAGTCCTTGGGCCAAAACTGTTCCCGAGCGAAGCTGTCGCTAACAAGTGAGGTATGAAGGATAAAGCATGAGATAGATAATCTGGTTAAAACGAGCTTCTCGTATATCAACAAATAAGATAATGACTATTTTCTCTACCCATGTAATACATCGAAATTTCTGAATGAGTAGTGTAAAAATTTTCTTTGACTCGCTTTCTATTCCTCATGTCACAATATTGGGACTTCTTTATGAATTAATGTAATATAATCACGTTGGTCTGACGCCATTATATTTCACTAATTCATAGTTCCATTCCAATAGCACTACATGAGGTCAGGACACGCGATCAACCTCGGATTTCCACACAATTTCCCTAAAATGATTTCTTAAACAATGTGCTAAGAATAGCACAAGAGACATAAACATCAAAAGTAACGAATAGGAGTAACGATGACATAAAAATGTCTTCAAAGTACCAAGAATCTCTTAAAAGTCAAGAATGACATTTTCCGGTTCAAAAACCAAAGCATATAGGCACAACAACACAAAGGCACGTAATATAACAAGAATGTTATATACCTAAACATAATAGCTGACATTGAAATGCCGAGCATTTAGAAGTCAAGAATGACATCTCGCGTAATATAACTCAAACGGTATATACATAACCATAATAGATGACATAGAAATGTCGAGAATTCCAGAAGTCAAGAATGATATCCGGAGAATACGTTTAAATCGGAATGGGAGTTCCTCCCGGATTCAGAACATAATAGAGATGTATGTATGATAACAATATACATACCAATACGATACAAATAATCACATATAATAATATATTATCGGCCGGGCTGTAGACTAGACTCACTAATGCACCCTATTGACTCGGGTAACGACATCAATGCAGCCTAATTCCCTACAACCAATGCTTTGATACCAACTGAGATGACCCGTCAAAGTACACTTGACGACCATCATTATCTTGGTCCCACAGCTTGATCATAACTCTATATGAATTTGATAAATAACCTTGCATTCATTATTTAAAAATGATTTCCCATAAAGGAAACCTACCAAGATATGTAAGTTTAGAAAAACCATACATTATTACTTAACCCAAAAGTTGACCAAAACAAAGTCAACTACATCCACTATTAAATGTATCAAAATAGAATGCAAGTTTATGTTTAACAAAAGCTGCCCTCATAAATATGCAGACTCTCTAAGCACAGCGGAAGCAATCAATCATGAACCTGAGAATAAAACATGCGATTAACTGTCAACAAAAATGTTGAGTGAATTATAGGTTTAATATTGCGAACAATATTTAATGTAAACCATAAAAATTTATGTTTGAAAACATAAAAACTCCTTTTTGGACCACAAAATTATATGCTAGAAAACATATAAAAATATTATTCCATTTTTCGTGAGCCACCTGGTAATCACTTAACCATTTATTTATTCTTGCCAAACACAATAAATAATATACACCGAACAAGTGTATCTTCAACTAAATACGAAGTACTAAACATTCTGATTATAAATTGCTAGCGTGACTAGCTCGAAATGGGGTTGTCAAACCCGATAGATCTATCCGTAGGATTCGTGTTCACCAGTAGAAACCAGTGATTACAGTTACCAGACTAGGGAATATTTTTGTTCAACTCACAATGAATAATTTAAACCAACCTCCACTTGAGTCCAAAATATAAAATAAATTGCATGTATTCTCATCCCAAAAGATTTAAATAGAAAAAAAGGGACTATAACTCACCTTAATAGCAAACGAATAACCACACAAATAAGCGAACAGTAAACGAAGTAAAGTGATCAGGAATGATCACAATGCCGACCTATAAATAAAGCAGGTCGATATAAATAACTAACTTAGGTCAAGTCTTAGTATGATAGCTATTGTACATGTTGCAAGTAGACATAGAACAATACTCAACATGCATCGGTTTGATCGGAACAGCGTACGGACACACACTTTCTATTTTTAGAAAGTTTCTATTTTAGCAGGTTTCCATTTTTGGAAAGTTTCTATTTTAGGAAAGTTTCTATGTTAGGAAAGTTTCTATGTTAGGAAAGTTTCTATGTTAGGAAAGTTTCTATTTTAGGAAAGTTTCTATTTTTGGAAAGTTTCCAAATTTAGAAAGTTTCCATATTTAGAAAGTTTCTATTTTAGAAAGTTTTTAATTTAGGAAAGTTTCCTTAATTAGAAAGTCAACAAAAGTCAACTAAAAGTCAAAGTCAATCAAAAGTCAACTCAAAAGTCAACCTTGGTCAAACATAGTCAACATTAATTTTAAAAGTGTAAGTTGTAATAATAATATAAGTTATAATGTTAATTAAAGTTAAATCTGTATAATTATGTCATAACATAAGTTTAATTAAATTAAAATGAATTATTAAAGTTAACATAAGTTTAAATGATACAATTAATATAATATAAGTATTTAATTAATTAATTAAATATTAGTAATAATATAAGTATTATTAATTAATAATAAATTTTAAATCATATCATAAGTATTATTAATTAATAATGAATTATTAATCATATCATAAGTTTCTAATTATAATTATTAAATCATAAGTATTTAATAATTAAATTATAATTAAATAATAACTAAGTCTTATAATAATTAAATAATTAATTAATCCTTATTATAAGTCTTTTAATAATAATCTCATAATTTAAGTTTAATACTTATCATAAGTATTTTTCATTAATAATAAAGGTATTATTAATCACAAGTTTAATTAAAAGTTTGATAAAATCATAATTAATTAATAAATGATATAATAAACATGTATATCATAAGTCTTAAATTAAAATAATTACTTTTTATAACATAAGTAATTTATTAATAATGAAATTCATTATTTATTTCATAAGTCATAATTAATAACCATAAGTTTTAATTAAAAGTTCATCGGGTCATAACTTGAGCCCCGGGAATCGGTTTTCGGCGAGTCTTATATATATCTTCGCCTAACCAACCCACCCGACACATTAGTGTGCTCAAGAACACCCCAATAACAGTAGACAAGTCATGACTTACAGCCATAAATCAACTTGTAACTTTAATCCGTTCAAAAACATATTTTAGTCATACCGGGTGATCCGTGGCTCGGATTTCGATGACCCGAACATGAAAGTTTATCCCATAATCAATCCTAACACACTAGTACACCCTAAAGACTCCAAAGATGATCACAAAGTCTGACCATACCTGTACCAATTCGTTTTCACAATTTAATTTCAATAAAACACCATTTTAATCATATCTAGAGCTCCGGGAATCGAAATGACATGAATCCGGAGTCTAAAATTAATGTCTTGATGAGAGGAACTCATCTAAATACTTTAATTTCACTTTTATATCAGTTATATATACAGAAAACAACAATCAAACCGCTGTCCCAAAACAATCAAACCGAAAACATGAATTAACGAGCACTTCTACGCATACAATCAACAATACGATAACATATAATCATCATACTACTAATATAACATATAAAATCAGTAAAATAAATGAAAATTTTGAAAATCTAGGGTTAGGGTTTATACCCTAATCAAGAATCAAATGGTATGAATGTGTAGAGGAGATCGAGAGGAACGCGTTTATGCAATTGATTTGATGATCCAAGCACTTGATTGAAAGAAGATGATGATGATATATGGCTGATGGGGGACATTCAAAAAGGGAGGAGAAAGAGAGAAAATAAAAAAAAGAAGAAGCTAGGTTAAAAATGAGAAGCATTTTGGTGATTTTGATCAATTTAATCCCAAGTTTGAAAATTTGACAACCTAACCCCCTCCCCTTTGAAATTTTTGGCTGAAATAGGTAGGGTGGGCTCCACTTGTAGGCCAAATTGATGCTAAGAGTATTTTCTTGTGGCCCGAATGCCCGAACGAAGCCCGTAACGCGAAAACACCGCTACGCGATTAAATATTCGGAGAGATAACGCGTACGCGACAAATAAAATATATAAACACCATATATATTCATATGACATCAAAATATCAAATTTGGATTTAAAAATCCCAAAAGTCTGATCGTTGGTTTGAAAACCGAAATGATACGCCGGATATAAATCCGCGACACGTAGAAACGTATAACTTAAAATATGAATATAAATATTCACATAACACATAATAATTATAATATTATTACAAAAATAATATTATAGGTCATAGAAATGACGTGGCACGAATAACAATTAACGGTCGTTAAATAATTTACGGCAAAAGATAACGGAAAAAGTAGGGTCGTTACAATATATGTATATATATTTTCTTCAGATGTAATGTAGATTTAATGAGTTAATATTAAATTAAACTCATTTGATTTTCTGCTGGAATTAGAAATAAATAATGTCTAAAACTTTAGAAATTTCCTAATTTTCGTGGATTATCACTTCATCTTAAATGAAATTATGAATCAATGCTTCATCATTCATTTTTTTTTATTTTTTTTTATTTTTTTTATTGATATTTACTCGGTGAATGATGTTGGTGTTCGTGGGATTCTTATGAACTTCGCAAGGTACGAATGTTGTTCTCTCGAAAGTTTCGAGTATATCGAAAGTGTAAAATCAAATATGTAATTTAATAATACACTTAGTTTATTTTGAAATGGAATTCATTGAATTGAAACAGAATTTGTAATTAACGATGGTTAAATTGTAAAGAAGGATGTACATCATAGCATATTAATAATATGAATTTAACCGAGTAGTATCTACCCCTTTTTAATTCATACATAATAGCTTTGTACGAAAAGATATATTATGGTTTCAAAATTTATATATATAAGATATACATATAAATTCTTCAGCGAAAATGAGTTAATACTTCATAACTCGTTGATATAATATACGCGTTGTTGATTAGTGATGATGTCTGCGGTGATTATAGATCTGATGGAACTTGTGATGTTGTAAGCGCTGCTGATGCTGACGATGCTGATGGTACTGACGGTGCTGGTGATGTTGACTGTACTATTGATGCTGTTGGTAAAACAAGTCTAGCTTGTAAATCACGCACCATCCTATCAGGGTTTCTACTCTTCCTTCAATCATTTCGGTTCACTCATATGATTTATGGTTAAGGCTAGAATAGATAATCTCTGAGACTTTGGAGATTACATAATCGCCACATAATGTTTCTCCAATGAAATTATAGATTAATACTTCATCGGTTATTGTTGTTGGTACTCCTTGGTATCTATGGTGCATGTGATGTTGATGCTCGAGGTATAGATTGTGATGTTGAGGTATGGGATGCGGATGTTGCTGTTGGTGGTGGTGATGGTACTGTTGGTATTGCTGATGGTGGTACTGTTGCTGCTGGTGCTGCTGCTGGTGCTTGCAACCTTTGCACCATATCCTCCAAAGTCACTACCCGAGCGCGAAGCTCGTTGACTTCTTCTATTACACCGGGATGATTGGTGGTTCGGACGAGCGGATAAATAAGATCTAGAATTTGAGATAATATGTAGTCGTGACGAGACACTCTGGAAATGAGAGAGAAAATGGTGTCTCGAACAGGTTCACCGGTAAGTGCTTCAGGTTCATCGTCAAGAGGGCAATGTGGTGGATGGAATGGATCGCCTTCTTCTTGTCTCCAATGATTAAGTAGACTACAAACCCATCCCCAATTCATCTAGAATAGATGATGGCTAATTGGTGGATCCATTCCGGTCACACTGCTCTCGGAGCTCGAGTGAAACTCCATATCGGAATCCGAGGGACTTGAACTAGTAGCGAGTTCCATTTCGTACGATTGAATAAAGGATTTTTCGATATGAGATGATTTCCGGCTATCGGATGGTTTTCTAATTACATAGAATATCTATATATATAGAGCAAAAGATTTCATAGATTACGGAGAAATTTACGGAATATGACAGGCAAAGTTTACAGTAATAGATGCACTAAGATGTGAATTAGCAGATACGCTAAGATATGAATTTTGTCTATACACTATTCATGCAATCAATGCAGTAAGACGTGTCAAGACTAAGAATGATAAGCAGATAATTTCTGACAAAAATGATAAGCAAAAACTTTTGACATGCAGACACGATCAAAGTCCAGACTCATTAATGCATCTTAATATCTATCAGTTAGACACACTAATGCAAGACCTGGTTCGCTAAGACCATCGCTCTGATACCACATGAGACGACCTGTCCTAATCCATAAGGACGAATATAATAACATATGATTACATTGCGAGGTATTTGACCTCTATATGATACATTTTACAAACATTGCATTCGTTTTAAAAGACCAACTTTCATTTCATCGAAAGTTGACAGACATGCATACCATTTCATAATATCCAACTATAAATGACCTAATCTGTCATTTACTTAATCGTAATCTTTATTGAACTCAACGACTTAAATGCAACGTCTTTTGAAATATGCCATGAATGACTCCAAGTAATATCTTTAAAACGAGTAAATGCACAGCGGAAGATCTCTTTCAATCCTGAGAATAAACATGTTTTAAAGTGTCAACCAAAAGGTTAGTGAGTTCATTAGTTTATCATCAATATTCATTTCCATCATTTTTAATAGACCAAAAGATTTTCATTTCCATTTCTCATAAATATACATCTCATACATAGAGATAAAAATCATTCATATGGTGAATACCTGGTAACCGACATTAACGAGATGCATATAGAATATCCCCATCATTCTGGGACATCCTTCAGACATGATAATTTCGAAGTACTAAAGCATCCGCAACAATGGATGGGGCTTGTTGGGCCCAATAGATCTATCTTTAGGATTCGCGTCAATTAGGGGCCAGTTCCCTAATTCTTAGGCTACCAAGCTAAAAAGGGCATATTCGATTTCGATCATTCAACCATAGAATGTAGTTTTAATTACTTGTGTTTATTTCGTCAAACATTTATAAAAGCGCATGTATTCTCAGTCCCAAAAATATATTTTGCAAAAGCATTTAAAAAGGGAGCAAATGAAACTCACAATACTGTATTTCGTAGTAAAAATACATATGACGGCATTGAACAAGTGCAAGGTTGGCCTCGGATTCACGAACCTATATTAAGTAAGTAAGTATATATATATATATATATATATATATATATATATATATATATATATATATATATATATATATATATATATATATATATATATATATATATATATATATATATATATATATATAATGGTCAATGTCTGTCTAACAATTAAGGTCGAGTCATAGTGTACCACTATCCCAATGCTCGAGACCGATATGCAAAAGTTAACAAAATCAGTTTGACCCAAAATGACTTTCAAAATCTATACATGTTTATTATATACATTAAATATAGTCATTTTATATATTTAAATATATTTATCAGATTTTATTAGAGTAAATAATAAAAGTCATTTATTAATAAAATTTTATATTAAAATATATATTTATGATAAAAATATACTTTTATATATCTTAAGTAATAAAATTTATAAAGTTCACTTAATATTCTAAAATATAGTAGTATGTATTATTAATGTAATTATATTACGTGTGATAAAAATATCTCTGTATTACATACTAGTATTTATTTGATAAAATAATATTGATAATAATAATAAAAATTGTATTATTTTGTAATAATAATAATAATTATTATTATTCTACTGATAATAAAAATAACCATATTTATATTTACTAATGATGATATTTATTATAATAAAATGATTATTTAAATCATGATAATTTTAATAATAACGATACTTTTTATTATTAACTGTAATAATAATGTTTTATAAAAATAATAATTTTATTTAAAACGATAATTTTTAATAATAATAATACTAAAATGATAATAATAATGATATTTTATAATAACAATGATATTTCTATTAAAACGATAATTTTAATAAAAATGATAGTTTTAATATTAATGATAGTTTTAATAATAATAATAACGATAAAAATAATAAAATGGTAGTTTTGATACAAATGTTAATTATTTTAGTAATAATAATAATAATAATAATAATAATAATAATAATAATAATAATAATAATAATAATAATAATAATAATAATAATAATAATAATTAGATAATAATAATAATGACGATAATAAAGACGATAACGATAACGATAATAATAATCATTTGAACAATAATACTTAAAATTATAGATAATTCAATTAAAGATATCTTTTAATCCGTTCATCGAAACCATACGCTTTCTAAATGAAAAGTTATTAATTTTTCGCCAGCTTTCCAACGACATGTATATCATATACCTTGTATCAGTAATATATGTATTAAATTCATGATTTACCATATACTATATAACGACGAAAATAAACATACAAGTATGCATAATCCTAAATACTCGAGCACTAGTCAGGGATACACTATTAATATATAAAAGATAAGATGTGAATGCTCACATATCAGTATTGAGATTCAATATTGCAGGAAAGTACGTAGACGCAACGGAAATGATAAACACTAGATTGACCTCACGAGCATACCCCCGAACATTACCCAAAACCTCCATAGCTATAACCGATAATTTCCTTAGCTCTATCCCACTCGCAAAACTCGTTTTGAAATAACTTGTTCATAACCTTGTCGTAGTATTTTATGTATAATACTAATAATAATACTACTAATAATGATAACACGATTAATAATAATAATATTAATCTTAATAATAATAATAATAATAATAATAATAATAATAATAATAATAATAATAATAATAATATTAATATTAATATATATATAGAGAGAGTAGAGAAGGATCGATGATGAATGTGAAATGAATTCGGCACCAGACCTTGCGTTTTATAGTTCTTGACTTGCCCAGCCATCCCATACGATTGCATGGGACTCAAGGCATATAGCCATGTGATCCCATGGCTTTAAAATCCCACTCAGGTTCGTTTGTTTTACTCTGCCGACACTTATTAATTATTATTATATATAATTAATATTTAATCTATATAATTAATTATATATTATATTATATTTACGTGCAAAGTTGACTTGTAATTTTAGTTCCAACGACTTGTACGTTCGCTCTTGACTTACGTTTCGGTTCCGATTTCTCGAACGTCCTCTTGTACGCTAAGAAAACTTGTACTTTACATTTCGCGACACGTACCATTGTTAACATTTAGACTTAGTTCATCAATAAAATGTATCACTCGAAGTGTAACTTATTCATTTGAGTGTTTTTGTCATTTGCTTCTTTAAATCATCGTTTCGTTATTTACTAATATATATATATATATATATATATATATATATATATATAATATTGTTTTAAATCAAAACGTTTTATGACCAAGTTAATATTATATTTTAACACTTTGTAAATTATATATATTTAGAAATATAAATTTATATATATTAGAAATATTTATTTAATAGTATAATATTTTGTTTTCAAAACTAATTATATTTCCGAGTTTATTATATATAATTTAAAATCGTTTTCATAATATAACATAATTGGATATGAATCGTTTATGTACTAGCATTTACTCTGACTTCTCAAATATTCTAATTAACTCATTTAAATAACAATCGAGTCACTAATCGAATACTAATATCGTTAAATAATTCAAAATATATATAAACACGTTTTTAATTACACATTGGAAGTTATATATATATATATATATATATATATATATATATATATATATATATATATATATATATATATATATATATATATATATATATTCAATTAAATCATTGACCGTTATTATTTATAACTTGTCAAAAAGTTTCTAGAAATATTCTAATTTTTAAGATAACGTTAAAACCTTTATCCTTATTAAAATGACTCGGTAACAATTTGTCAATAGTAGTTCCAGACATTTATAAAGTTATATTCCTTTTTAAAGAAGACGTGACACTCAAATCCTTGTATATAATTTCTAAAATTTATAACAGTAAAAGATAATGATAATAACTTTAATAATTTACATCTTGACATATTGTAAAATGTACAAATCTTTCGAAACATATCGTAGTACATTTTATATCTATTAATTTTATTCAAAACCACCTATATATAAGTGCAATATACTTTTCTATATATATATATATATATATATATATATATATATATATATATATATATATATATATATATATATACACGTTTCACATAACACTTTTTATTACGTAGACGTTTATCTATAACGAATAAGTATAACGTTATACGTTTAATATTTTGTTAATATTTCTCAATTTAATAATCACACATATGTATATATTCATACATATCTATTTACACATAATTGTTCGTGAATCGTCAAGAGCAGTCGAAGGGTAACATAGTTCAAAGTTTTTGAGATTTCCACATTACAGACTTTGCTTATCGTGTCGGAGATATTAAATCATATAAAGATAAATTTTAAATTTGGTCGGAAATTTTTGGGTTGTCACAACCGGGTCCCCACACATGTGACAGGAGAAATCATCATCCAACTGCCACAAGATTTGTAAATTCTTGTCGCGAGTGGTGATTGAACATGCACTTGTTTTAGGTTCAAACTTTCACATAGTGGGTCCCAGCTTCAAAAGTACCGGGTACCACTAAGCTATTGCTACATTGGTTTGAGTTTAGGTTTTAGGGTTTACGGACTAAACCCAAAACTCCAAACTCTAAACCCTAAAATCTAAATCGGCCTAAATTTTGAAATAAACTTCAGAGCAGATGTGTAACGACCCAACTTTTTCGACTTGCTTTCGTGCCTTGTATTTTTGCGAAACTGCGTATTTGTGCGTACTGTGTTACTTTATACTCTGGAATCTTGATATACGTGGTTTACTTCCATTTATATGTTAAAACGTGCCTTAGGGTGCGTAGGATACTTAACTTGTTCACCGGATGCTTTATGACCGTTGATGTCGCTTAACGTTTCGATTAAACCGCGAATTGCGTGCACGTTTAAGTTTTGTCATAACCGGAAGATTATGACTATGAAATCTTAATTATTATTTTATAATAATAATTACTTGGGTTTATGGATGCTTAAATATGCGTAGTAATTTAATTATGTTTACTAGTTAGTCTTGTTGGACTTTCTACCTTGTTGGGCTTAAGCCCATCCTACTCTAGCTAGTGGCCCAATTAATTAGCCCACTTATTAATTACTAGTGACCCATTAATATATAAGACAATTACCCATTTAATTAGAGGGAACATGCTAGCAAAAATGTCAAGTATTATCTATAATGTTACATGGGATCCTAGTATAAGTACCTACTTTAGACAACCATTAACCAAAAAGTAGCTTTTTGTCCCCCCTCAAAATTTCGGCCACCACCACCATTCCCTCCCTCATTTCACTATAAATACTATCCATAATTCATTCATTTAACACTTGCTCTCATTTGTAATTCACACACACTTGCTCTCTTATTTCCTTTCTAGTGTTTCTTGAAATGACCCGTCCTAATCTATCCGGACGAAGTCCATATCGATTATAAATGATTTACAACAGTTGATTACATCGTGAGGTACTTGACCTCTATATGATACATTTTACAAGCATTGCATTCGTTTTTGAAAAGTCAATCTTTCATTACATCGAAATTTGACGGCATGCATACCATTTCATAATATATCTAACTATAATTGACTTAACAATAATCTTGATGAACTCAACGACTCGAATGCAACGCCTTTTGAAATATGTCATGAATAACTCCAAATAATATCTTTAAAATGAGCAATTTCACAGCGGAAGATTTCTTTCGTACCTGAGAATAAACATGCTTTAAAGTGTCAACCAAAAGGTTGGTGAGTTCATTAGTTTAACATAAATAATCATTTCCATCATTTTAATAGACCACAAGATCTTCATTTTCAAATTTCATAAATAAACGTCCCATGCACAGAGGCAAAAATATCATTCATATGGATTGAACACCTGGTAACCGACATTCACAATATGCATATAAGAATATCCCCATCATTCCGGGATCCTCCTTCGGACAGGATATAAATTTCGAAGTAGTAAAGCATCCGGTACTTTGGATGGGGCTTGTTGGGCCCGATAGATCTATCTTTAGGATTCGCGTCAATTAGGGTGTCTGTTCCCTAATTCTTAGATTACCAGACTTAATAAAAAGGGCATATTCGATTTCGATAATTCAACCATATAATGCAGTTTCGATTACTTGTGTCTATTTCGTAAAACATTTATAACAATTGGGCATGTATCCTCAGCCCAAAAATATAAAGGGTAAAAAGGCAAATGAAACTCACGCATATAAATATTGTAAAACAGTTAATAAAACATTTGCAAGTATTCTCATCCCAAAAACGTAAAGAGTAAAAAGGGCAAATGAAACTCACGCATATAAATATTGCAAAACAGTTAATAAAGAATTTGCATGTATTCTCAGCCCAAAAATGTAATGAGTAAAAAGGGATCAAATGAAACTCACCTAATGTATTTTGTAGTAAATATACATATGACGATATTTTAATAACTGAACAAAGCAGGGTTGGCCTCGGATTCGCGAACCTATATTATTTGTATATATATTAACACACATAATTGGAATCGAATAAATATGTATATTATTATTAATAATATGCTTGTTAATTTGTTTGTTATATAGATGTAGATATATTTAATTTACATATTTTATTTAACTAGTGTTTATCTTTCATTATAACTTGTGAATAATAATAATTTATATTAGAGTTTCTATATGATAAAATATATATGTATATATTATTTGATATATTATATATGCATATATTTCATTTGTTTGTTAAAATAGTAATTATAATGATACTAAAATAATATTAGTAGTGATAATGATAATGATAATACTAGTGTTAATAATAATGACATAGATATTAATGATTTTATTAAATATAATATTAATGATAGTTTTAATGATAAATCTTATAATAATGTTAATAACAGTAATTCTTATTTAAATGAACAGTTTATTAATAATGATAATGAAAATAATAATTTTTACATAATACTTAATAATAATTATTATTATAGCAATTTCATTACTAGTGGTAATATTAATATCAAAACTTATGTTAATCCTAATCAAGATCTTCATATTTAATTTGTGAACTAACAACTAAAGCTTCTATAACATCAATTCGTATTTCAAATCATAATAATAATAGTCATACTTATTAATAATAATAATTTTTAGTGATACTAATTTTAATATTAATGATAATAACATTAGTAATATTTATTTATATTAATAATAATAATACTTAACATAATAACAATAATCTAATTAATAATAATAATAATAATAATAATAAAAATAAAAATAACAAGTTTAGAAAACTACCTCAAATGTAATGAATCCCAAAAAAAATAGAAAACAACCCACTCCTAGTCTCGAACCCGGGACCTCCCGCTAGTTACACACTCACTAAATCGTTGGGCTGTTGCCCTCTTTTCTGTTTTATAACATAATTGAATCCTTATAAACCATAATATATTTCATTCCCTTTTTCATCTTCTTCATCAAACTCCCACAATCCAATCTCGAGTTCGAATCAAGTTCCAACGATTTCTAAATTAGTTTTAGGACTCTCAAACAATAAATAATCTTTCCATATCAATTCTTATATAAATTGAAAGCGAGAAAAAAATTAAACACATACAGCAGCCGTCGCTGTTTCTGTAAAAAAATAAAATTGAACTTGAGTTTTAAGATCGTTTTAGTTCATGTATTATAAATGAAAAAGTTTTTAAACCTCACCTATAAACTTTATCCATCATCAATTTAGCAGAAAACATTAAAACGAAAACGAATTTCTTTATGAACATAAAGTTGACTTTTTGAGTTTAGAACTTTGACTGCAAAATTTGTACTCGATATAGAGAATTGAAATCTGAGATTTTGAGAAAAGATTCATGACACAAATTAGAAACGTTTTGCATTTAAGGATTTTGAAAAAATTTTCGAAATCAAAATGTGAAAAAAAAAATAGATAACAGAGGTATCGAGCTGTTTGTTCTTATCAATTCTGTGTAATTTGTCTGATTTAGAGTAATTGGATTTGATACTTGATAATGTTGAGGAAAGACTTGAATGACTTGTATCAATAATCAAGACTATCGATTTATATAACAATTTTGTCGAAAATTTTAACCTCAAGGACAGAAGAGAGAAGAAGAAAAAAAAATAACTGAATAAGATATTTAACTGAATTTAAATTCATCCGTGATTTTGATTTTTGGCAGGTTCTTCAACTGAGTCGACAATGGTACAGAATTAGGTAACAATTTTCTTGCCAGTTTGTTGTTATATGAATTTAATTTAATTTATTTTAATGATAAAAGTTTTAATACAATCAAGTATTTTTATTATATTTATAATATCAATTCTGATTCCTATTAAATATTTTATATCTACCTACATCATTTATTCGTATTTTCATACTTATTATATTGATATTTTTATATTAATAGTTTATAGTTTATAATTAATGTTATTAATAAATATAACTATAATAATAATACTCTTAATATTATAGATAATAATAGTACAAATTTATAATAATACAATAATAAAATAATATTACTAATGATAATGGTAATATTGACTATGAATGCATAAGAATAATATTGTTAATAACAATAATTATAATAATCATAATTTTAATAATAATACTATATCAATTTATATATATATATCAAATCTGTTTCTATAGTACTGATATTAATATTGAAAGTAATAATAATATTATTCTAACAATTATAATTACACTTGTATTATATATATGTATTATTACTTGTATAATACATTATATTATAACTTTACTGAATATCTATTATTTATATATATTACAATCTAATAATAATTATCCATCAAAATTATATATAATTACATATAGTTTTCATTTTATTTATTTTCTTTATCTTGTGTATAAATTTTATATATTCAATTCTAATAATTAATTTATATCTTATTATTTCAAATTAGAATCTATACTTTTGTCTATATATATTTATATACATATTTATTTTCATACATTTGTTCGTGAACCGTTGGAATAGTCAAAGATCAAATGAATATATGAATCAGTTCAAAATATTTTCTAGACTCAACATTACATGCATTACTTATCGTATCGAAATCATATAAAGATAAAGTTTAAATTTAGTCGGAAATTCCCGGGTCACTACAGTACCTACCCGTTAAAGAAATTTCGTCCCGAAATTTTAAGTGAGGTCGTCATGGCTAACAATAAGAATGTTTTCATGACGAATATGAGTTGATAAATAGAGTTTTATCATCATTGGGTAGTATGAATAAAACAATTTGATTTTGTGAAGAGTACGAGTGAAGTTCTCACAAAAAAAAATGAAATGAGTAAATGTAGATTCGTCATATCTTTTGATGTAGATAGGATTGATTTTTCAAGTTCAAAAGATTTGGAGAAAATCTTCGTAATAAGATTTAATTCTTCGGTAATTAAGGAAATTAGGATCCGCTTTAAATGCGATCATCTGTTTTGATTGTTCTGTCGGATATTTTACTATAAATCCACCCCCTTCGTTTCCATATTTCCATGCCTCACATCTTCTATTCTTTCCTCCTCAATTATTACGTTAAAACATTCGTCAATATGCTCCATCCGGTTCTAATTCTGGATATATTCCTGACCTTTGTGTCTGTCATTCTTCTTTTTCATCTGTCACAAGAGAAATCTACTTTCTTCTACCATTACCTTGGGGTTATAGTGTTTTTCATTCTCCCGTGTCTTTATATTGCTATACGCATTGATATACATGGTTTGTAATTTCGGGGTTATTATCGGGCAGAATATTCTCCATTATATTTCGGAGCTTCATGATTTCGTTTTCTCTTCCCGTCCGCGAGTCAAGCGAATAATGGTCCAGAATTCGTAGATATGAAGTTTTGGATGAACATAGTTAATGTTTTTAAGAAAGAAATAGTAATGGCAAAATCTTGATTTGGTAAATTACCAGAATATCCGAAAATATAGAACTATCAATAAGATATGTTCTTAATACGTTTGAAGATTGAGTAGAATGTAAGAGTCGTGTAAATGGCATATGATGATGGTACTGAGAATCATCACGTTTCATTAGAAACTCAGCATGAATTACTGTAATATAATCACGTTGATCAAGTGTCATTATATTATACTAACTCATGCATCAATTTCCAACACTACTTCAAAAACATTAATAAGTTAAACTCGAAAGTTTACAGAATATAGAAACTAACAGTTTCTATATGATGTAATACTGATAGCACTAAGAGATTATTGATTTCAGATAAGAATAGTTATGAAAATATCTTCAGAAATATGGAGGATATTTATAATGAAAGATACGATGATATCTTGGAATTTCTAATATCGAGGGATGATGAAGAAGATTTATCCGTAAGGGTTTAGATTCGGAAGCAAGGTATTCGTTAAAGATTTCATCAGAAACAGAATCATTTGGATTCTTTGAAGTCAAACTTATTCTTTGTGATTTGTCCACGACTTTCTTCATAGTTTCGCATAATCTGTTTTTCGGTACTAAATTTTCTCTTGAATGTTTCCAATATAATGATACACGGGAAGCACGAAGAGGTATATAATTTAGGACGAGCATATTTATGGAAATATCCTCAGAAATATCGAAGATATTGATGATGATATTTTGGAATTTCTAAGTTCGATGGTTGATGGAGAAAGATTTTCCGCAAGATTTTAACATGACTTCGGAGCAAGATATTCTCTAAAGATTTCAACGGATCCAGAATTATCTGGATTCTTTGAATATAGGGTATGGTCCTTGTATTTGTCCTTGGTCTCCTTCATGGTTAACTCTATCCGTTTTCCAGTTCCAACGTTTCTGAGCTTTTTCAACATACTATTCTTTATTATCAAACTTCCGAAGATTAAGGTCATTTACGGTTGTCTACAGTTTCTGCTACTTCATTCAGCTTTTTCAAAGTTCAATGTATTGATTCGTAGGCTGGGTGTTTTTTTTTTCAAAAGTTCAGAATTGAAGATCGTAATTCTAGGAGATAATTGTTATATGTATACATATAACTATTGATGTAGAAATGCTACGAGATTTGAAAAACTGATTGCTAATTCTCGGTAATTGGTATGGCAGTTCTCGTTACAAGATGCGGATGAGTATATGATAGGGTTTCAATGAATGTAATGACTTTTAAGAAAGTCAAAGATCAATGAAGTTGCTGGTAAGTTTACTGCTAATGTGGTGGAATATAAACGGATCTTCAGTAATGATGATGAAAGGGCAACGTATATATCGAGGTGATAATAAGGCTAGTCCGACTAAAAAGTTGAATTTGACTTGTTGAAGCTGTGACAAAATTGGCTATTTTGAAAGGGATTTCCAAGTTATTTTGGGTAATAATAACACTAAGAAATTAGCATAGCTACGTTTTAAACGTTTACTCAGTTGCCGAGAGTTTCTCAGGTGCATGACTATATGCATCAACCTTTTCTTCCGTAGATGGAGTGCGGTTGGTTCATCCTCTCGATTGAGGTGTTTTCAAGAATTATGAAAGGTTTGAATGCAGATTGTAATCGTCAAGATACAAATGAGGTTTTAGGGTGAAATCAAGTGGCAAACTTGAAGATTTGTTTAGTTTCATATGTTATAATTAATATTTTAATTCATTTTAATTGTCCAATGTTGGTAGTCCTCGATTGATAGTCCACAGTTAGCAATTCAACAATTCATATATAATTTAATATATAATATTCGAATTAATTAATACGTATCGTGACCCGTGTACATGTCTCAGACTCGATCACAACTCAAAGTATATATATTATTATAGAATCAACCTCAACCCTGTATAGAGAACTCGATCATTACTGCATATAGAGTGTCTATGGTGATTCCAAATAATATATATAGATGCGTCGATATGATATGTCAACACCTTGTATACGTGTCCCGATATTTAAAGTGCGTAAAATAAATAACAGAAATTAAATAACGATAAATAAAGTTTCGAGAATGTAAATTGCGATAAAATAAATTGTGATAATTAAATTGCGATAAATAAATTGCGATAATTAAATATAATACGGAATTAACAGTTAGCTAGGAACAGTTAGCTAGGATTTTGTTAGCGTGAATTCTTAATAAAATTCCTCATAGTTAATTTGCCTGTTTCTAACAAATTTTATTTTATCATATGTTTTCTTCATTATGCCACTTGTTGGATTCTGATAGGTCAAAATCCAAATATGAAAATTTGAATGAAAATGGTTATTCTGTGGTGAACGGATTCGTATATCGGTGGATGTAAGTAGGATGGTAAACGACTGTTGAATCAGATTTGAAGAATGTACAGTGTAATTTATTAATGTGAAATCTAAATATTCCTCGGGTATTATCTACCCGTTAAAATATTTTCACCATTAACAGTTTGTACAAAAGAATTTTTAATTACAATCTTTATAAAAACATATATACATGTATATTTTCTTCAGATGTAATTATGGATTTAATGAGTTAACATGATATTAAACTCATTTAGTTTTCGGTTGGAACTAGAATAAATAATCTCTAAAACTTTAGAGATTACAAATTTGCCATATCGAACGAAGATAAATGAGGTAGAATGATACGTAGAACGAAGGTCATACTCGAAGTACAGATGGTGATATTGAGGCATGGATTGTTGATGGTACTGGTGCTGTTATTGATGGTACTGTTGGTGCCGGTGATGTTGTTGAAGCTGGTAAATTTTGCACCATATTCTCCAAATTGATTACTCGAGCGTGAAGTTCGCTAACTTCTTCTATTATTCTGAGATGATTGTCGATCGGAACGAGCAGATGAATAAGGTTTAGAATTGTGGATAGAATATAATCATGTCGAGATACTTTGGAAATGAGAGAGAAAATGGTGTTTCGAACAGGTTCGCCGGTGAGTGCTTCAGATTCTTCGCCGAGAGGTGAATTCGGTTGGTGAAAGGGATCGCCTTCTTCGCGTCTCCATTGATTAAGTCGACTACGAACCCATCAGATGAATTGGTTAATTCATTCTGGTGACACTGCTTTCGGATCTTAGGTGAAACTCCATATCGGAATAGCTGTCGGAATATGAGGAATTCGAACTGGTTGAGGGATTCATCTCGTACGATCAGATGAAGGATTTTCGATAAAAAAAAATAGATTATAGGATGTAGATTAGTACCCTGCAATACATAATTTACATATGCATATACAATACTAAAATCCCATAATTTACGGAGGAATCTACGGAAGTTGTCAGGCAAAGTTACAGTAACAGATATGCTAAGATATGAAGTAGCAGATACGCTAAGATATGAATTTTGTCTATACACTATTCATGCAGTCAATGCAGTAAAACGTGTCTAGACTAAGAATGATAAGCAAGTGAATCTCTAAGAATGATAAGCAGGTAATTTTTGACACGAAATGATAAGCAAAACTTTTGACATGCAGACACGGTCGAAGTCCAGACTCACTAATGCATCCTAATGAATTATCAGTTAGTCACACTAATGCAGACATGGTTCTCTAAGACCTCCGCTCTGATACCAACTGAAACGACCCGTCCTAATCTATTCGGACGAAGTCCATATCGATTATAAACGATTCACAACAGTTGATTACATCGCGAGGTACTTGACCTCTATATGATACATTTTACAAGCATTGCATTTGTTTTTGAAAAGTCAATCTTTCATTACATCGAAAGTTGACGGCATGCATACCATTTCATAATATATCTAACTATAATTGACTTAACAATAATCTTGATGAACTCAACGACTCGAATGCAACGTATTTTGAAATATGTCAAGAATGACTCCAAATAATATCTTTAAAATGAGCAATTTCATAGCGGAAGATTTCTTTCGTACCTGAGAATAAACATGCTTTAAAGTGTCAACCAAAAGGTTGGTGAGTTCATTAGTTTAACATAAATAATCATTTTCATCATTTTAATAGACCACAAGATCTTCATTTTCAGATTTCATAAATAAACGTCCCATGCATAGAGACAAAAATATCATTCATATGGATTGAACACCTGGTAACCGACATTCACAATATGCATATAAGAATATCCCCATCATTCCGGGATCCTCCTTTGGACATGATATAAATTTCGAAGTACTAAAGCATCCGGTACTTTGGATGGGGCTTGTTGGGCCCGATAGATCTATCTTTAGGATTCGCGTCAATTAGGGTGTCTGTTCCCTAATTCTTAGATTACCAGACTTAATAAAAAGGGCATATTCGATTTCGATAATTCAACCATATAATGTAGTTTCGATTACTTGTGTCTATTTCGTAAAACATTTATAACAATTGCGCATGTATTCTCAGCCCAAAAATATAAAGGGTAAAAAGGCAAATGAAACTCACGTATATAAATATTGTAAAACAGTTAATAAAACATTTGCATGTATTCTCAGCCCAAAAATGTAAAGAGTAAAAAGGGCAAATGAAACTCACGCATATAAATATTGCAAAACAGTTAATAAAGCATTTACATGTATTCTCAGCCCAAAAATGTAATGAGTAAAAAGGGATCAAATGAAACTCACCTAATGTATTTTGTAGTAAAAATACATATGACGATATTTTAATAACTGAACAAAGCAGGGTTGGCCTCGGATTTGCGAACCTATATTATTTGTATATATATTAACACACATAATTGGAATCGAATAAATATGTATATTATTATTAATAATATGCTTGTTAATTTGTTTGTTATATAGATGTAGAAATATTTAATTTACATATTTTATTTAACTAGTGTTTATCTTTCATTATAACTTGTGAATAATAATAATTTATATTAGAGTTTCTATATGATAAAATATATATGTATATATTATTGGATATATTTTATATGTATATATTTCATTTGTTTGTTAAAATAGTAATTATAATGATACTAAAATAATATTAGTAGTGATAATGATAATGATAATACTAGTGTTAATAATAATGACATAGATATTAATGATTTTATTAAATATAATATTAATGATAGTTTTAATGATAAATCTTATAATAATGTTAATAACAGTAATTCTTATTTAAATGAACAGTTTATTAATAATGATAATGAAAATAATAATTTTTACATAATACTTAATAATAATTATTATTATGGCAATTTCATTACTAGTGGTAATATTAATATCAAAACTTATGTTAATCCTAATCAAGATCTTCATGTTTAATTTGTGAACTAACAACTAAAGCTTCTATAACATCAATTCGTATTTCAAATCATAATAATAATAGTCATACTTATTAATAATAATAATTTCTAGTGATACTAATTTTAATATTAATGATAATAACATTAGTAATATTTATTTATATTAATAATAATAATACTTAACATAATAACAATAATCTAATTAATAATAATAATAATAATAATAATAATAATAATAATAATAAAAATAAAAATAACAAGTTTAGAAAACTACCTCAAATGTAATGAATCCCAAAAAAATAGAAAACAACCCACTCCTAGTCTCGAACCCGGGACCTCCCGCTAGTTACACACTCACTAAACCGTTGGGCTGTTGCCCTCTTTTCTGTTTTATAACATAATTGAATCCTTATAAACCATAATATATTTCATTCCCTTTTTCATCTTCTTCATCAAACTCCCACAATCCAATCTCGAGTTCGAATCAAGTTCCAACGATTTCTAAATTAGTTTTAGGACTCTCAAACAATAAATAATCTTTCCATATCAATTCTTATATAAATTGAAAGCGAGAAAAAAATTAAACACATACAGCAGCCGTCGCTGTTTCTGTAAAAAAATAAAATTGAACTTGAGTTTTAAGATCGTTTTAGTTCATGTATTATAAATGAAAAAGTTTTTAAACCTCACCTATAAACTTTATCCATCATCAATTTAGCAGAAAACATTAAAACGAAAACGAATTTCTTTATGAACATAAAGTTGACTTTTTGAGTTTAGAACTTTGACTGCAAAATTTGTACTCGATATAGAGAATTGAAATCTGAGATTTTGAGAAAAGATTCATGACACAAATTAGAAACGTTTTGCATTTAAGGATTTTGAAAAAAATTTCGAAATCAAAATGTGACAAAAAAATAGATAACAGAGGTATCGAGCTGTTTGTTCTTATCAATTCTGTGTAATTTGTCTGATTTAGAGTAATTGGATTTGATACTTGATAATGTTGAGGAAAGACTTGAATGACTTGTATCAATAATCAAGACTTTCGATTTATATAACAATTTTGTTGACAATTTTAACCTCAAGGACAGAAGAGAGAAGAAGAAAAAAAAATAACTGAATAAGATATTTAACTGAATTTAAATTCATCCGTGATTTTGATTTTTGGCAGGTTCTTCAACTGAGTCGACAATGGTACAGAATTAGGTAACAATTTTCTTGCCAGTTTGTTGTTATATGAATTTAATTTAATTTATTTTAATGATAAAAGTTTTAATACAATCAAGTATTTTTATTATATTTATAATATCAATTCTGATTCCTATTAAATATTTTATATCTACCTACATCTGTATTCGTATTTTCATACTTATTATATTGATATTTTTATATTAATAGTTTATAGTTTATAATTAATGTTATTAATAAATATAACTATAATAATAATACTCTTAATATTATAGATAATAATAGTACAAATTTATAATAATACAATAATAAAATAATATTACTAATGATAATGGTAATATTGACTATGAATGCATAAGAATAATATTGTTAATAACAATAATTATAATAATCATAATTTTAATAATAATACTATATCAATTTATATATATATATCAAATCTGTGTCTATAGTACTGATATTAATATTGAAAGTAATAATAATATTATTCTAACAATTATAATTACACTTGTATTATATATATGTATTATTACTTGTATAATACATTATATTATAACTTTACTGAATATCTATTATTTATATATATTACAATCTAATAATAATTATCCATCAAAATTATATATAATTACATATAGTTTTCATTTTATTTATTTTCTTTATCTTGTGTATAAATTTTATATATTCAATTCTAATAATTAATTTATATCTTATTATTTCAAATTAGAATCTATACTTTTGTCTATATATATTTATATACATATTTATTTTCATACATTTGTTCGTGAACCGTTGGAATAGTCAAAGGTCAAATGAATATATGAATCAGTTCAAAATATTTTCTAGACTCAACATTACATGCATTACTTATCGTATCGAAATCATATAAAGATTAAGTTTAAATTTAGTCGGAAATTCCCGGGTCACTACAGTACCTACCCGTTAAAGAAATTTCGTCCCGAAATTTTAAGTGAGGTCGTCATGGCTAACAATAAGAATGTTTTCATGACGAATATGAGTTGATAAATAGAGTTTTATCATCATTGGGTAGTATGAATAAAACAATTTGATTTTGTGAAGAGTACGAGTGAAGTTCTCACAAAAAAAAAATGAAATGAGTAAATGTAGATTCGTCATATCTTTTGATGTAGATAGGATTGATTTTCCAAGTTCAAAAGATTTGGAGAAAATCTTCGTAATAAGATTTAATTCTTCGGTAATTAAGGAAATTAGGATCCGCTTTAAATGCGATCATCTGTTTTGATTGTTCTGTCGGATATTTTACTATAAA
Source organism: Rutidosis leptorrhynchoides (assembly GCF_046630445.1). NCBI lineage: Eukaryota > Viridiplantae > Streptophyta > Magnoliopsida > Asterales > Asteraceae > Rutidosis > Rutidosis leptorrhynchoides. The sequence goes on from NC_092338.1 coordinate 397,726,623, forward strand.
TCCACCCCCTTCGTTTCCATATTTCCATGCCTCACATCTTCTATTCTTTCCTCCTCAATTATTACGTTAAAACATTCGCCAATATGCTCCATCCAGTTCTAATTCTGGATATATTCCTGACCTTTGTGTCTGTCATTCTTCTTTTTCATCTGTCACAAGAGAAATCTACTTTCTTCTACCATTACCTTGGGGTTATAGTGTTTTTCATTCTCCCGTGTCTTTATATTGCTATACGCATTGATATACATGGTTTGTAATTTCGGGGTTATTATCGGGCTATATATTCTCCATTATATTTCGGAGCTTCATGCTTTCGTTTTCTCTTCCCGTCCGCGAGTCAAGCGAATAATGGTCCAGAATTCGTAGATATGAAGTTTTGGATGAACATAGTTAATGTTTTTAAGAAAGAAATAGTAATGGCAAAATCTTGATTTGGTAAATTACTAGAATATCCGAAAATATAGAACTATCAATAAGATATGTTCTTAATACGTTTGAAGATTGAGTAGAATGTAAGAGTCGTGTAAATGGCATATGATGATGGTACTGAGAATCATCACGTTTCATTAGAAACTCAGCATGAATTACTGTAATATAATCACGTTGATCAAGTGTCATTATATTATACTAACTCATGCATCAATTTCCAACACTACTTCAAAAACATTAATAAGTTAAACTCGAAAGTTTACAGAATATAGAAACTAACAGTTTCTATATGATGTAATACTGATAGCACGAAGAGATTATTGATTTCAGATAAGAATAGTTATGAAAATATCTTCAGAAATATGGAGGATATTTATAATGAAAGATACGATGATATCTTGGAATTTCTAATATCGAGGGATGATGAAGAAGATTTATCCGTAAGGGTTTAGATTCGGAAGCAAGGTATTCGTTAAAGATTTCATCAGAAACAGAATCATTTGGATTCTTTGAAGTCAAACTTATTCTTTGTGATTTGTCCACGACTTTCTTCATAGTTTCGCATAATCTGTTTTTCGGTACTAAATTTTCTCTTGAATGTTTCCGATATAATGATACACAGGAAGCAAAAAAAAGATATATATAATTTAGGACGAGCATATTTATGGAAATATCCTCAGAAATATCGAAGATATTGATGATGATATTTTGGAATTTCTAAGTTCGATGGTTGATGGAGAAAGATTTTCCGCAAGATTTTAACATGACTTCGGAGCAAGATATTCTCTAAAGATTTCAACGGATCCAGAATTATCTGGATTCTTTGAATATAGGGTATGGTCCTTGTATTTGTCCTTGGTCTCCTTCATGGTTAACTCTATCCGTTTTCCAGTTCCAACGTTTCTGAGCTTTTTCAACATACTATTCTTTATTATCAAACTTCCGAAGATTAAGGTCGTTTACGGTTGTCTACAGTTTCTGCTGCTTCATTCAGCTTTTTCAAAGTTCAATGTATTGATTCGTAGGCTGGGTGTTTTTTTTTTCAAAAGTTCAGAATTGAAGATCGTAATTCTAGGAGATAATTGTTATATGTATACATATAACTATTGATGTAGAAATGCTACGAGATTTGAAATACTGATTGCTAATTCTCGATAATTGGTATGGTAGTTCTCGTTACAAGATGCGGATGAGTATATGATAGGGTTTCAATGAATGTAATGACTTTTAAGAAAGTCAAAGATCAATGAAGTTGCTGGTAAGTTTACTGCTAATGTGGTGGAATATAAACGGATCTTCAGTAATGATGATGAAAGGGCAACGTATATATCGAGGTGAAAATAAGGCTAGTCCGACTGAAAAGTTGAATTTGACTTGTTGAAGCTGTGACAAAATTGGCTATTTTGAAAGGGATTTCCAAGTTATTTTGGGTAATAATAACACTAAGAAATTAGCATAGCTACGTTTTAAATGTTTACTCAGCTGCCGAGAGTTTCTCAGGTGCATGACTATATGCATCAACCTTTTCTTCCGTAGATGGAGTGCGGTTGGTTCATCCTCTCGATTGAGGTGTTTTCAAGAATTATGAAAGGTTTGAATGCAGATTGTAATCGTCAAGATACAAATGAGGTTTTAGGGTGAAATCAAGTGGCAAACTTGAAGATTTGTTTAGTTTCATATGTTATAATTAATATTTTAATTCATTTTAATTGTCCAATGTTGGTAGTCCTCGATTGATAGTCCACAGTTAGCAATTCAACAATTCATATATAATTTAATATATAATATTCGAATTAATTAATACGTATCGTGACCCGTGTACATGTCTCAGACTCGATCACAACTCAAAGTATATATATTATTATAGAATCAACCTCAACCCTGTATAGAGAACTCGATCATTACTGCATATAGAGTGTCTATGGTGATTCCAAATAATATATATAGATGCGTCGATATGATATGTCAACACCTTGTATACGTGTCCCGATATTTAAAGTGCGTAAAATAAATAACAGAAATTAAATAACGATAAATAAAGTTTCGAGAATGTAAATTGCGATAAAATAAATTGTGATAATTAAATTGCGATAAATAAATTGCGATAATTAAATATAATACGGAATTAACAGTTAGCTAGGAACAGTTAGCTAGGATTTTGTTAGCGTGAATTCTTAATAAAATTCCTCATAGTTAATTTGCCTGTTTCTAACAAATTTTATTTTATCATATGTTTTCTTCATTATGCCACTTGTTGGATTCTGATAGGTCAAAATCCAAATATGAAAATTTGAATGAAAATGGTTATTCTGTGGTGAACGGATTCGTATATCGGTGGATGTAAGTAGGATGGTAAACGACTGTTGAATCAGATTTGAAGAATGTACAGTGTAATTTATTAATGTGAAATCTAAATATTCCTCGGGTATTATCTACCCGTTAAAATATTTTCACCATTAACAGTTTGTATAAAAGAATTTTTAATTACAATCTTTATAAAAACATATATACATGTATATTTTCTTCAGATGTAATTATGGATTTAATGAGTTAACATGATATTAAACTCATTTAGTTTTCGGTTGGAACTAGAATAAATAATCTCTAAAACTTTAGAGATTACAAATTTGCCATATCGAACGAAGATAAATGAGGTAGAATGATACGTAGAACGAAGGTCATACTCGAAGTACAGATGGTGATATTGAGGCATGGATTGTTGATGGTACTGGTGCTGTTATTGATGGTACTGTTGGTGCCGGTGATGTTGTTGAAGCTGGTAAATTTTGCACCATATTCTCCAAATTGATTACTCGAGCGTGAAGTTCGCTAACTTCTTCTATTATTCCGAGATGATTGTCGATCGGAACGAGCAGATGAATAAGGTTTAGAATTATGGATAGAATATAATCATGTCGAGATACTTTGGAAATGAGAGAGAAAATGGTGTTTCGAACAGGTTCGCCGGTGAGTGCTTCAGATTCTTCACCGAGAGGTGAATTCGGTTGGTGAAAGGGATCGCCTTCTTCGCGTCTCCATTGATTAAGTCGACTACGAACCCATCAGATGAATTGGTTAATTCATTCTGGTGACACTGCTTTCGGATCTTAGGTGAAACTCCATATCGGAATAGCTGTCGGAATCTGAGGAATTCGAACTGGTTGAGGGATTCATCTCGTACGATCAGATGAAGGATTTTCGATAAAAAAAATAGATTATAGGATGTAGATTAGTACCCTGCAATACATAATTTACATATGCATATACAATACTAAAATCCCATAAGTTACGGAGGAATCTACGGAAGTTGTCAGGCAAAGTTACAGTAACAGATATGCTAAGATATGAAGTAGCAGATACGCTAAGATATGAATTTTGTCTATACACTATTCATGCAGTCAATGCAGTAAAACGTGTCTAGACTAAGAATGATAAGCAAGTGATTCTCTAAGAATGATAAGCAGGTAATTTTTGACACGAAATGATAAGCAAAACTTTTGACATGCAGACACGGTCGAAGTCCAGACTCACTAATGCATCCTAATGAATTATCAGTTAGTTACACTAATGCAGACATGGTTCTCTAAGACCTCCGCTCTGATACCAACTGAAACGACCCATCCTAATCTATCCGGACGAAGTCCATATCGATTATAAACGATTCACAACAGTTGATTACATCGCGAGGTACTTGACCTCTATATGATACATTTTACAAGCATTGCATTTGTTTTTGAAAAGTCAATCTTTCATTACATCGAAAGTTGACGGCATGCATACCATTTCATAATATATCTAACTATAATTGACTTAACAATAATCTTGATGAACTCAATGACTCGAATGCAACGTCTTTTGAAATATGTCAAGAATGACTCCAAATAATATCTTTAAAATGAGCAATTTCATAGCGGAAGATTTCTTTCGTACCTGAGAATAAACATGCTTTAAAGTGTCAACCAAAAGGTTGGTGAGTTCATTAGTTTAACATAAATAATCATTTTAATAGACCACAAGATCTTCATTTTCAGATTTCATAAATAAACGTCCCATGCATAGAGAAAAAAATATCATTCATATGGATTGAACACCTGGTAACCGACATTCACAATATGCATATAAGAATATCCCCATCATTCCGGGATCCTCCTTTGAACATGATATAAATTTCGAAGTACTAAAGCATCCGGTACTTTGGATGGGGCTTGTTGGGCCCGATAGATCTATCTTTAGGATTCGCGTCAATTAAGGTGTCTGTTCCCTAATTCTTAGATTACCAGACTTAATAAAAAGGGCATATTCGATTTCGATAATTCAACCATATAATGTAGTTTCGATTACTTGTGTCTATTTCGTAAAACATTTATAACAATTGCGCATGTATTCTCAGCCCAAAAATATAAAGGGTAAAAAGGCAAATGAAACTCACGTATATAAATATTGTAAAACAGTTAATAAAACATTTGCATGTATTCTCAGCCCAAAAACGTAAAGAGTAAAAAGGGCCAATGAAACTCACGCATATAAATATTGCAAAACAGTTAATAAAGCATTTGCATGTATTCTCAGCCCAAAAATGTAATGAGTAAAAAGGAATCAAATGAAACTCACCTAATGTATTTTGTAGTAAAAATACATATGACGATATTTTAATAACTGAACAAAGCAGGGTTGGCCTCGGATTTGCGAACCTATATTATTTGTATATATATTAACACACATAATTGGAATCGAATAAATATGTATATTATTATTAATAATATGCTTGTTAATTTGTTTGTTATATAGATGTAGAAATATTTAATTTACATATTTTATTTAACTAGTGTTTATCTTTCATTATAACTTGTGAATAATAATAATTTATATTAGAGTTTCTATATGATAAAATATATATGTATATATTATTTGATATATTTTATATGTATATATTTCATTTGTTTGTTAAAATAGTAATTATAATGATACTAAAATAATATTAGCAGTGATAATGATAATGATAATACTAGTGTTAATAATAATGACATAGATATTAATGATTTTATTAAATATAATATTAATGATAGTTTTAATGATAAATCTTATAATAATGTTAATAACAGTAATTCTTATTTAAATGAATAGTTTATTAATAATGATAATGAAAATAATAATTTTTACATAATACTTAATAATAATTATTATTATAGCAATTTCATTACTAGTGGTAATATTAATATCAAAACTTATGTTAATCCTAATCAAGATCTTCATGTTTAATTTGTGAACTAACAACTAAAGCTTCTATAACATCAATTCATATTTCAAATCATAATAATAATAGTCATACTTATTAATAATAATAATAATTTTTAGTGATACTAATTTTAATATTAATGATAATAACATTAGTAATATTTATTTATATTAATAATAATAATACTTAACATAATAACAATAATCTAATTAATAATAATAATAATAATAATAATAATAATAATAATAATAATAATAATAATAAAAATAAAAATAACAAGTTTAGAAAACTACCTCAAATGTAATGAATCCAAAAAAAAAAATAGAAAACAGCCCACTCCTAGTATCGAACCCGGGACCTCCCGCTAGTTACACACTCACTAAACCGTTGGGCTGTTGCCCTCTTTTCTGTTTTATAACATAAGTGAATCCTTATAAACCGTAATATATTTCATTCCCTTTTTCATCTTCTTCATCAAACTCCCACAATCCAATCCCGAGTTCGAATCAAGTTCCAACGATTTCTAAATTAGTTTTAGGGCTCTCAAACAATAAATAATCTTTCCATATCAATTCTTATATAAATTGAAAGCGAGAAAAAAATTAAACACATACAGCAGCCGTCGCTGTTTCTGTAAAAAAAAAAAAAATTGAACTTGAGTTTTAAGATCGTTTTAGTTCATGTATTCTAAATGAAAAAGTTTTTAAACCTCACCTATAAACTTTATCCATCATCAATTTAGCAGAAAACATTAAAATGAAAACGAATTTCTTTATGAACATAAAGTTGACTTTTTGAGTTTAGAACTTTGACTGCAAAATTTGTACTCAATATAGAGAATTGAAATCTGAGATTTTGAGAAAAGATTCATGACACAAATAAGAAACGTTTTGCATTTAAGGATTTTGAAAAAAATTTCGAAATCAAAATGTGACAAAAAAAAAAAATAGATAACAGAGGTATCGAGCTGTTTGTTCTTATCAATTCTGTGTAATTTGTCTGATTTAGAGTAATTGGATTTGATACTTGATAATGTTGAGGAAAGACTTGAATGACTTGTATCAATAATCAAGACTATCGATTTATATAACAATTTTGTTGACAATTTTAACCTCAAGGACAGAAGAGAGAAGAAGAAAAAAAAAACTGAATAAGATATTTAACTGAATTTAAATTCATCCGTGATTTTGATTTTTGGCAGGTTCTTCAACTGAGTCGACAATGGTACAGAATTAGGTAACAATTTTCTTGCCAGTTTGTTGTTATATGAATTTAATTTAATTTATTTTAATGATAAAAGTTTTAATACAATCAAGTATTTTTATTATATTTATAATATCAATTCTGATTCCTATTAAATATTTTATATCTACCTACATCTGTATTCGTATTTTCATACTTATTATATTGATATTTTTATATTAATAGTTTATAGTTTATAATTAATGTTATTAATAAATATAACTATAATAATAATACTCTTAATATTATAGATAATAATAGTACAAATTTATAATAATACAATAATAAAATAATATTACTAATGATAATGGTAATATTGACTATGAATGCATAAGAATAATATTGTTAATAACAATAATTATAATAATCATAATTTTAATAATAATACTATATCAATTTATATATATATATATATCAAATCTGTGTCTATAGTACTGATATTAATATTGAAAGTAATAACAATATTATTCTAACAATTATAATTACACTTGTATTATATATATGTATTATTACTTGTATAATACATTATATTATAACTTTACTGAATATCTATTATTTATATATATTACAATCTAATAATAATTATCCATCAAAATTATATATAATTACATATAGTTTTCATTTTATTTATTTTCATTGTCTTGTGTATAAATTTTATATATTCAATTCTAATAATTAATTTATATCTTATTATTTCAAATTAGAATCTATACTTTTGTTTATATATATTTATATACATATTTATTTTCATACATTTGTTCGTGAACCGTTGGAATAGTCAAAGGTCAAATGAATATATGAATCAGTTCAAAATATTTTCTAGACTCAACATTACATGCATTACTTATCGTATCGAAATCATATAAAGATTAAGTTTAAATTTAGTCGAAATTCCCGGGTCACTACATTTCTCACTCTAGAAACTTGTAAGGTTTGGTTTTTTTTCTTCTTCTTCTCCTTTCTATTTCGTAGTCATCATCATCATTAAATATCAAGCCTTCTAGCTTTGATCTTGATTAGATCTTGTAGATTCAAGCATGAATCCTTCAAGAACATGGAAGATTCAAGCTTTCTAGCTTTGAATCTTCACCAAATTTGTAGATCTATATTTTTCTTACTTTAATCTTGTTATTTTGTTATAAAGATTCAAACTTGTGTTTGTAATCTTCATGTATCTTAAAGATCCAAGCTTTATGCTTCAAGATCTTCAAGAACAACCAAGATGCAAGCTTTCTAGCTTAAATCTTCATATCTTACTGTTGGATCTAAGTTTTCTAACTTATGATCTTGTTATTTTGTTAAAAGATTCAAACTTGTGTTTGTTATCTTCATGTAACTTAAAGATCCAAGCTTTATGCTTCAAGATCTTCAAGAACAATAAAGGTACAAGCTTTCTAGCTTTGCAACCTTGTAACTTGTGTGAATAGGATCTAAGCTCTCTAGCTTAGGGTTCTATCACCTCATTTGACTTATATTGTGTTCATACTTGTTTGATTGATGTAAAGTTTGTAGCTTTAGTTGTAAATGTGACTTGAAATTGTGTTAAGACTAAGGATATGATGTAACCTTGGTTCATCATCCATCTAAGACTCATGAATGAATTGTGTTCTTACTTGGTCTTAACATATTGTGTATTTATGGTGTAATCTTAGTCAAGGTGATGCTAACCCATCAACGAGTTGTACACTTGAAGCTACAAGCATCAAGGATGAGAACCGTGATGAGCATCAAGTACCAAGAACCCCCACCAGAGCACTTGTACACTGATTTTTGTATCTGATCATGCCACCTGGGCTACTGGAAAGTTGATTTTCAGTTAGTTTGGTTCGAGTATATGATTTTCCATTTAGGCCTCGTCTTAATCCGAGTTACAGTTTAGGATTTATGGCCCTCCGAAAGTCAATACTCCTTTGTAACGTTGTGCTGAAAATTCGGACCTGCTCGCACTTAGGCCGTCGCCACGGTCAAACTAAGACGTGTTTGAGTCTGGAAATTGGTCAGAAACTAGAGGACTTCTATACGGAGCCATGGCCACTGATTTTGTGTCTTTTCGATTTACGTAGAGGTCGTAGCAGCTGATCCAAGTCAGCCTATTGTTTAGACCACTATACTTGATTAACTTACTTAGCTTTTATGATGATGAATGAGGATGATGATGACACTTAAACTTATTTTATGCACTATTAGAATTTATAAAGACAACCTACTGACCTAGTAACCTTTGACTTAGGTTGACGACCTTTCGGACCGACTTACTACTTGCATACTTTCATTATCGACTTTACCGCTCTTATCACTGTGAGTTATAGCATCCCTTTTTACTTATACTATTTTTGGGACTGAGAATACACGCACTTTTTACGTTTTACATACTAGGCACGAGTACTTAAACTTTATATGTGTGTGGGTTATACAACGGCATAAACAATCCCCTTAGAACGGTAACGTTTAGTCATTGGTTTTTGAACCGGTGAACGCGAATCTTAGATATGGATCCATAGGGTTTGACATCCCCACTCGGGCTAGTCGCGCTAGCATTTAACGGGTGTTTAATACTTCGTGAAAATACGCACTCGCCAAGTGTACTTTCAGGGGGTTATAAACGTTAAGTCTAGTTACCGGGTGCCCACGGTTATACATATACTTTTCAAACTGTTTTGTTACACTGAAATCTCGTGGCCTACCTTACGTTACTGTTACAACTTAAACTATAGCTCACCAACATTCGTGTTGACTTTTAAGCGTGTATTTCTCAGGTGCCTAGAGGTTTCTTGCTTCCGCTGTTAGATTTGCTGTCTTGCTGTTAAGGACCTGATGTATTAGTTATCCACTGCATTACTAGAGATGTCTCATTCATGGAACTTTTCTTTTGCATTCGTAGTTTATGTTAATTTCAAAAAATGGCTTTGTAACGACCTTAGGGTCAAATACTTATGTTTATGCACCTATTCACAGGATGCACGTTATCTTTTGTAAAACGCTATCTTTTTATGAATGCAAACTGGTTTTCAAACAGCATATAGTGTTTGACCGTGTGAAGATCCTGTTGTTGACGAATCGTACATGATGGTTTTGTACGGGGCATCACATATGGTATCAGAGCATTGGTTGTAGGGAATTAGGTTGCATTAGTGAGTCTAGACCAGACCTAAGTAGGATTCACTAATAGGACTAATCTACAACTTGCTAGTTTACTTGTTTCTGCGAAACTTACTGCATGCTTTTGTCTACTTTTTCAGCTGTATGATCTTACTGCATGCTATTGCTTATCTCCACTGCCATGCGAACTTGTTGTATGCTTATTTCCGCTATTGCATGATTCTTATCTGCTTTCACATGTTATTTCTGTTTAGCACTGTTATTATTACTGCCATGCTAGGTTATTGTAGTGCCTAATACGTGCTTGCTTTATGACTTACTGACATGGAAAAGTTATTTTTCCTTGTTCAGATGTCGGATATTCCACCTGTCATCATTTTGGGTAGCGATTCAAACTCTTCAGCCACTTCACTTGCCACTGTTGCCGATCCTCCGATCCCGTCGGCGACACCCACCAGTGACCCCGTCGCTTCATCCTCCGGAACCAGCAGCCATACGCCTGCCCCAGTGGTTACCTCAGACGGAGCCCAGTACCCCCCGGGGATTTCAGCTCTACTTGCCCCAGGACCCTCGGAGCCACAGCCCCATCCCGGTGGTGCTGTGATTCCCGGGGAATACGGGGATGTTCCGTTCCGGAATGAGCATAACCATTGGTGCCGACGCCTTCCTGATGGACGTGTCATACCGATCCCACCTTTCAGATACCAGATTATGACTACCGGCCGCCGAGCGCCGCCACCTCCAGCTGTTTTCGACGATTCATCATCCGACGACTCATCCACCGATGACTCTAGTGACGATGACACCGACACCGACGAGGAGGACCCTAATGATGCACTTGTACAGCCACCCTCCACCCCGCCGAAGAAGCGGTACCATTTCGACGGCACCGTTATTCCGGGGATCAACGGAGGTCGAGCGTTCACTGACGCACATGGTCAGCGTCGTAGGGTTACCTCCTGTAAGCGGGTTGTGCCTTACCCTGCTGATCATTTCGTGCGTAAGCCTTACCGCTATGCAGCATCTACTTCTGGCGCTGGACCATCTACACCACCTGCACCACTTGTACCGACTACACCGCCTGCCCCACCATCTCCCTCAGTCGAGGAACTGGCAAGGGAAGTGGAGATCCTCCGTGCTCGGGTAACTGAGCTCGAGGACTAGATGTCCCACGTAATGGACATCCTTTACCCACCGTCATCATAGGGCGATTGTAGTAGATTTCATTATGTAATCTCGTTTATAGTTTCATGTTTTACTCATGTATTATGCGAACTTATGCGGATGTATGCAACTTATTATTAATGAATGGAACTTAGTGTTGTTTACTTTTGTAGTTCTATATTACGTTACTGTATGGTGTTTTTGTGGTACCTATATCTGGTTACATTGCTTAGTTAACATGTGTTGCGTTGATTCCATGTTGGTTGCTATATACTATATTACTACTTATTGAATGCTGGATTTTGACTTAAGTCAAAATTTCTGTTTAGAAGAGCAATGGCAAACGGAAGAGCAGCGCCCACAGCAGCATAAATTGAGGAAATGATTGCGGAACGAGTAGCCGCAGCCATGGCAAATGCTATTTCCCCAGCCCCACCGGTTAACCAGAACATCCAGAACGGTTGTACTTACAAAGAGTTTCAAAGCTGCAAGCCCCACAACTTTAGTGGCACTGAGGGACCAGTTGGTTTGATTAGGTGGTTTGAGAAATTAGAGGCTGTGTTCCGTTCAGAGGCTGTGTTCCGCTTCAGCAACTGCTCAGAGGCGAACAAAACCAAGTATGCCTCATGTACGCTGTCAGACGGTGCCCTAACCTGGTGGAACACACTGGCTCAAGCTAAGTGTATTGATGAGGCTTATGCCATTCCGTGGGAAGAATTCAAGGGGGCCATGATCGAAGAGTACTGCCCCAGGACAGAGATACAGAAAATGGAGGCTGAGTTCTGGGAGTTAAAGGTTGTGGGCAACGATCTTGATGGTTACAACCGTAGGTATCTAGAATTAGCGCTGATGTATCCCACGATGGTCACCCCGGAATTTAAGAGAATGGAACGATACTTGTGGGGACTTCCCAAGTCCATTCAAGGAAATGTCACCTCTTCTAATCCACCCAACGTCTTGGCAGCTATGCGCATGGCGCATACCCTTATGAACCAAATTATCAGCAAAGAACCGAAAAAGGGTAAATCCAAATCGGGAGCCAGTGGTGAGAAGCGTAAGTGGGACTACAATAACAAGGGGAGAACCTATGATCAAACCCCCACTAAGAGGCCTAACGACGGAAGGAACCCCAACCCGAACACTAGCTCGAACCCCAACTACAAGGGTAGTCTATCGCAGTGCAAGAGGTGCTACAAGCATCATACCAGGTACTGTAATGAGGTCTGTGAAAAGTGCAACGGGATCGGGCACGTTGGCAAGAACTGCAAGATTTCCATCCCAGCTGTGAGGACAAACCCAAACGGACCAAGGAAATGCTATGAGTGTGGACAGCAGGGCCACCTTAGGAATGAGTGTCCCAACAAGTGAAAGGACGGAGGACCACCATGTGGAAGAGCTTTCAATGTGAACGCAAGGGATGCCCGTGATGAAATGTCCCATTCTTATTGATTAAAAACGTTCCATATTAATTGATTTCGTTGCGAGGTTTTGCCCTCTATATGAGACGTTTTTCAAAGACTGCATTCATTTTTAAAACAAACCATAACCTTTATTTCATAAATAAAGGTTTAAAAAGCTTTACGTAGATTATCAAATAATGATAATCTAAAATATCCTGTTTACACACGACCATTACATAATGGTTTACAATACAAATATGTTACATCGAAATTAGTTTCTTGAATGCAGTTTTTACACAATATCATACAAACATGGACTCCAAATCTTGTCCTTATTTTAGTATGCAACAGCGGAAGCTCTTAATATTCACCTGAGAATAAACATGCTTTAAACGTCAACAAAAATGTTGGTGAGTTATAGGTTTAACCTATATATATCAAATCGTAACAATAGACCACAAGATTTCATATTTCAATACACATCCCATACATAGAGATAAAAATCATTCATATGGTGAACACCTGGTAACCGACATTAACAAGATGCATATATAAGAATATCCCCATCATTCCGGGACACCCTTCGGATATGATATAAATTTCGAAGTAACTAAAGCATCCGGTACTTTGGATGGGGTTTGTTAGGCCCAATAGATCTATCTTTAGGATTCGCGTCAATTAGGGTGTCTGTTCCCTAATTCTTAGATTACCAGACTAAATAAAAAGGGGCATATTCGATTTCGATAATTCAACCATAGAATGTAGTTTCACGTACTTGTGTCTATTTTGTAAATCATTTATAAAACCTGCATGTATTCTCATCCCAAAATATTAGATTTTAAAAGTGGGACTATAACTCACTTTCACAGATTTTTACTTCGTCGGGAAGTAAGACTTGTCCACTGGTTGATTCACGAACCTATAACAATATATACATATATATCAAAGTATGTTCAAAATATATTTACAACACTTTTAATATATTTTGATGTTTTAAGTTTATTAAGTCAGCTGTCCTCGTTAGTAACCTACAACTAGTTGTCCACATTTAGATGTACAGAAATAAATCGATAAATATTATCTTGAATCAATCCACGACCCAGTGTATACGTATCTCAGTATTGATTACAACTCAAACTATATATATTTTGGAATCAACCTCAACCCTGTATAGCTAACTCCAACATTCACATATAGAGTGTCTATGGTTGTTCCGAAATATATATAGATGTGTCGACATGATAGGTCGAAACATTGTATACGTGTCTATGGTATCTCAAGATTACATAATATACAATACAAGTTGATTAAGTTATGGTTGGAATAGATTTGTTACCAATTTTCACGTAGCTAAAATGAGAAAAATTATCCAATCTTGTTTTACCCATAACTTCTTCATTTTAAATCCGTTTTGAGTGAATCAAATTGCTATGGTTTCATATTGAACTCTATTTTATGAATATAAACAGAAAAAGTATAGGTTTATAGTCGGAAAAATAAGTTACAAGTCGTTTTTGTTAAGGTAGGCATTTCAGTCGAAAGAACGACGTCTAGATGACCATTTTAGAAAACATACTTCCAATTTGCGTTTAACCATAATTTTTGGATATAGTTTCATGTTCATAATAAAAATCATTTTCTCAGAATAACAATTTTTAAATCAAAGTTTATCATAGTTTTTAATTAACTAACCCAAAACAGCCCGCGGTGTTACTACGACGGCGTAAATCCAGTTTTACGGTGTTTTTCGTGTTTCCAGGTTTTAAATCATTAAGTTAGCATATCATATAGATATAGAACATGTGTTTAGTTAATTTTAAAAGTCAAGTTAGAAGGATTAACTTTTGTTTGCGAACAAGTTTAGAATTAACTAAACTATGTTCTAGTGATTACGAGTTTAAACCTTCGAATAAGATAGTTTTATATATATGAATCGAATGATATTACGAACATCATTACTACCTCAAGTTTAGTAGGTAAACCTATTGGAAGTGACAAGAAATGATCTAGCTTCAAAGGATCTTGGATGGCTTGAAAGTTCTTGAAGTAGGATCATGACATAAAACAAGTTCAAGTAAGATTTTTACTCGAATTAAGATAGTTTATAGTTATAGAAATTGAATCAAAGTTTGAATATGAATATTACCTTGAATAAGAAAGATAACCTACTGTATATAACAAAGGTTTCTTGATCTTATATGATTACTTGGAATGGATTAGAAAGTTTGGAAGTAAATTAGTAAACTTGAAGGGATTTTTGAAGTGTTCTTGAAGTGTTCTTCCTATGATGATTATAGCTTGATTCTTGAAGTGATTTTTTGATGAAGATGATGATTAACTACTGGAAAAATACGTTCATAATAGTGTGTGTGTGTTGAGAGAGAATTAGAAAGAGAATTGGAAGTGAAATGGAGTGAATGATGAGTGGTAATTGGTGAGTGGTGAGTGGGGTTAAAAGGAGTTCTAGTTAGTTGACTAGCTCATGGTAGAAGTTAAAATTGATTAGTAATACATGACATAATCAAGAGTGGAATCCCATGCTAGTTCCTATTGGTATATACCCATAGTAAGTACGTTTTGAAGCTGTGTATAATACGGGTAAGAATACGACTAGAATTCTTGATGAAAGAAAAGAATGGGAAAGTAACTGTAACCATTTTCGTTAATTATGAGTGTTTTGATATATGTATTGAAGTCTTCCAAAAGTATTTTAATACATCTAAATACACTACATGTATATACATTTTAACTGAGTCGTTAAGTCATCGTTAGTCGTTACATGTAAGTGTTGTTTTGAAACCTTTAAGTTAACGATCTCAATTAATGTTGTTAACCCATTGTTTATTATATCTAATGAGATGTTAAATTATTATATTATCATGATATTATGATATATTAATATATCTTAATATGATATATATACATTTAAATGTCGTTACAACTATAATCGTTACATATATGTCTCGTTTCGAAATCCTTAAGTTAGTAGTCTTGTTTATATGTATATAACTCATTGTTAATATACTTATGGAGATACTTACTTATCATAATCTCATGTTAACCATATGTATATCCATATATATATCGTCATGTCGCTTTTACAAGTTTTAACGTTCGTGAATCGCCGGTCAACTTGGGTGGTCAATTGTCTATATGAAACATATTTCAATTAATCAAGTCTTAACAAGTTTGATTGCTTAACATGTTGGAAACATTTAATCATGTAAATATCAATCTCAATTAATATATATAAACATGGAAAAGTTCAGGTCACTACAGTACCTACCCGTTAAATAAATTTCGTCCCGAAATTTTAAGCTGTTGAAGGTGTTGACGAATCTTCTGGAAATAGATGCGGGTATTTCTTCTTCATCTGATCTTCACGCTCCCAGGTGAACTCAGGTCCTCTACGAGCATTCCATCGAACCTTAACAATTGGTATCTTGTTTTGCTTAAGTCTTTTAACCTCACGATCCATTATTTCGACGGGTTCTTCGATGAATTGGAGTTTTTCGTTGATTTGGATTTCATCTAACGGAATAGTGAGATCTTCTTTAGCAAAACATTTCTTCAAATTTGAGACGTGGAAAGTGTTATGTACAGCCGCGAGTTGTTGAGGTAACTCAAGTCGGTAAGCTACTGGTCCGACACGATCAATAATCTTGAATGGTCCAATATACCTTGGATTTAATTTCCCTCGTTTACCAAATCGAACAACGCCTTTCCAACGTGCAACTTTAATTCATGACCATCTCTCCAATTTCAAATTCTATATCTTTTCTTTTAATGTCAGCGTAGCTCTTTTGTCGACTTTGGGCGGTTTTCAACCGTTGTTGAATTTGGATGATCTTCTCGGTAGTTTCTTGTATAATCTCCGGACCCGTAATCTGTCTATCCCCCACTTCACTCCAAAAAATCGGAGACATGCACTTTCTACCATAAAGTGCTTCAAACGGCGCCATCTCAATGCTTGAATGGTAGCTGTTGTTGTAGGAAAATTCTGCTAACGGTAGATGTCGATCCCAACTGTTTCCAAAATCAATAACACATGCTCGTAGCATGTCTTCAAGTGTTTGTATCGTCCTTTCACT
The DNA here is from genome assembly GCF_046630445.1 of Rutidosis leptorrhynchoides. Classification (NCBI taxonomy): domain Eukaryota; kingdom Viridiplantae; phylum Streptophyta; class Magnoliopsida; order Asterales; family Asteraceae; genus Rutidosis; species Rutidosis leptorrhynchoides. The sequence continues at coordinate 397,743,284 of NC_092338.1, forward strand.
CTGCCCATCAGTTTGTGGATGATAGGCAGTACTGATGTCTATACGAGTTCCTAATGCTTGCTGTAATGTCTGCCAGAATCTTGAAATAAATCTGCCATCCCTATCAGAGATAATAGAGATTGGTATTCCATGTCTGGAGATGACTTCCTTCAAATACAGTCGTGCTAACTTCTCCATCTTGTCATCTTCTCTTATTGGCAGGAAGTGTGCTGATTTGGTGAGACGATCAACTATTAGCCAAATAGTATCAAAACCACTTGCAGTCCTTGGCAATTTAGTGATGAAATCCATGGTAATGTTTTCCCATTTCCATTCTGGGATTTCGGGTTGTTGAAGTAGACCTGATGGTTTCTGATACTCAGCTTTGACCTTAGAACACGTCAAACATTCTCCTACGTATTTAGCAACATCGGCTTTCATACCCGGCCACCAAAAATGTTTCTTGAGATCCTTGTACATCGTTCCCGTTCCAGGATGTATTGAGTATCTGGTTTTATGAGATTCTCTAAGTACCATTTCTCTCATATCTCCAAATTTTGGTACCCAAATCCTTTCTGACCTATACCGGATTCCGTCTTCCCGAATATTAAGATGCTGATCCGATCCTTTGGGTATTTCATCCTTTAAATTTCCTTCTTTTAAAACTCCTTGTTGCGCCTCCTTTATTTGAGTAGTAAGGTTATTATGAATCATTATATTCATAGATTTTACTCGAATGGGTTCTCTGTCCTTCCTGCTCAAGGCATCGGCTACCACATTTGCCTTCCCCGGGTGGTAACGAATCTCAAAGTCGTAATCATTCAACAATTCAATCCACCTACGCTGCCTCATATTCAGTTGTTTCTGATTAAATATGTGTTGAAGACTTTTGTGGTCGGTATATATAATACTTTTGACCCCATATAAGTAGTGCCTCCAAGTCTTTAATGCAAAAACAACCGCGCCTAATTCCAAATCATGCGTCGTATAATTTTGCTCGTGAATCTTCAATTGTCTAGACGCATAAGCAATCACCTTCGTTCGTTGCATTAATACACAACCGAGACCTTGCTTTGATGCGTCACAATAAATCACAAAATCATCATTCCCTTCAGGCAATGACAATATAGGTGCCGTAGTTAGCTTTTTCTTCAATAACTGAAACGCTTTCTCTTGTTCATACTTCCATTCAAATTTCTTCCCTTTATGCGTTAATGCAGTCAAGGGTTTTGCTATTCTGGAAAAGTCTTGGATCAACCTTCTGTATTAACCAGCTAGTCCTAAAAACTGGCGTATGTGTTTCGGAGTTTTCGGGGTTTCCCACTTTTCAACAGTTTCTATCTTTGCTGGATCCACCTTAATACCTTTTTTGTTCACTATGTGACCGAGGAATTGAACTTCTTCCAGCCAAAATGCACACTTTGAAAATTTAGCGTACAATTCTTCCTTCCTCAATACTTCTAACACCTTTCTCAAATGTTCACCATGTTCTTGGTCATTCTTTGAGTAAATAAGTATGTCATCAATGAAAACAATGACAAACTTGTCAAGGTATGGTCCACACTCGGTTCATAAGGTCCATGAACACAGCTGGTGCATTAGTTAAACCAAATGGCATGACCATAAACTCGTAATGACCGTAACGTGTTCTGAAAGCAGTCTTTGGAATATCATCTTCTTTCACCCGCATTTGATGATACCCGGAACGTAAGTCAATCTTTGAATAAACAGACGAGCCTTGTAGTTGATCAAATAAGTCGTCGATTCTCGGTAGTGGGTAGCGGTTCTTGATGGTAACTTTGTTCAACTCTCGGTAGTCGATACACAACCTGAATGTACCATCTTTCTTCTTGACAAATAAAACAGGAGCTCCCCACGATGATGTGCTTGGTCGAATGAAACCATACTCTAAAAGTTCTTGTAATTGGCTTTGCAGTTCTTTCATCTCGCTGGGTGCGAGTCTGTAAGGAGCACGAGCTATTGGTGCAGCTCCTGGTACAAGATCTATTTGAAATTCAACGGATCGATGTGGGGGTAATCCCGGTAATTCTTTCGGAAATACATCGGGAAATTCTTTTGCGACGGGAACATCATTGATGCTATTTTCTTCAGTTTGTACTTTCTCGACGTGTGCTAGAACAGCATAGCAACCTTTTCTTATTAGTTTTTGTGCCTTCAAATTACTAATAAGATGTAGCTTCGTGTTGCCCTTTTCTCCGTACACCATTAAGGGTTTTCCTTTTTCTCGTATAATGCGAATTGCATTTTTGTAACAAACGATCTCTGCTTTCACTTCTTTCAACCAGTCCATACCGATTATCACATCAAAACTCCCTAACTCTACTGGTATCAAGTCAATCTTAAATGTTTCGCTAACCAGCTTAATTTCTCGATTCCGACATATTTTATCTGCTGAAATTAATTTACCATTTGATAATTCAAGTAAAAATTTACTATCCAAAGGCGTCAATGGACAACTTAATTTAGCACAAAAATCTCTACTCATATAGCTTCTATCCGCACCCGAATCAAATAAAACGTAAGCAAATTTATTGTCAATAAGAAACGTACCCGTAACAAGCTCCGGGTCTTCCTGTGCCTCTACCGCATTAATATTGAAAACTCTTCCGCGGCCTTGTCCATTCGTGTTCTCCTGGTTCGGGCAATTTCTAATAATGTGACCCGGTTTTCCACATTTATAACAAACTACATTGGCATAACTTGCTCCGACACTACTTGCTCCACCATTACTCGTTCCGACACCATTTGTTCCTTTCGTTCTATTAACCCCTGGTCCGTAGACCTCACACTTCGCCGCGCTATGACCATTTCTTTTACACTTGTTGCAAAATTTGGTGCAGAACCCCGAGTGATACTTTTCACACCTTTGGCATAGCTGCTTCTGATTGTTGTTTTTATTGCAGTTATTATTGTTGTTGGGATGATTGTTGTAGTTGCTGTTGCTGTTGTTGTTGTTGTTGTTGTTGTTGTTGGGCCGTTTGTTGTAGTTGCGATTGATGTTGCGATTGTTGGGATAATTGTTGCGATTATTGTTGTAATTGCTGTTGTTGTTCTATTGGTGATTCTTATCACCGTTTTCTTCCCACTTTCTTTTGACTTGCTTCACATTGGCCTCTTCAGCAGTCTGTTCTTTAATTCTTTCTTCAATCTGGTTCACTAGTTTGTGAGCCATTCTACATGCCTGTTGTATGGAGGCGGGCTCGTGTGAACTTATATCTTCTTGGATTCTTTCCGGTAATCCTTTCACAAACGCGTCGATCTTCTCTTCCTCATCTTCGAATGCTCCCGGACACAATAGGCACAATTCTGTGAATCGTCTTTCGTACGTGGTAATATCAAATCCTTGGGTTCGTAACCCTCTAAGTTCTGTCTTGAGCTTATTGACCTCGGTTCTGGGACGGTACTTCTCGTTCATCAAGTGCTTGAATGCTGACCACGGTAGTGCGTACGCATCGTCTTGTCCCACTTGCTCTACATAGGTATTCCACCATGTTAACGCAGAACCTGTGAAGGTATGCGTAGCGTACTTCACTTTTTCCTCTTCAGTACACTTACTTATGGCAAACACCGATTCGACCTTCTCGGTCCATCGTTTCAATCCGATCGGTCCTTCGGTTCCATCAAATTCCAAAGGTTTGCAGGCAGTGAATTCTTTGTAGGTGCATCCTACACGATTTCCTGTACTGCTAGATCCAAGGTTATTGTTCGTATGTAGCGCAGCCTGTACTGCGGCTATGTTTGAAGCTAGAAAAGTACGGAATTCCTCTTCATTCATATTCACGGTGTGTCGAGTAGTCGGTGCCATTTCCTTCAAAATAGTCAAATGGAACAAGTTAATCATACAGAATATTAAGAGTAGTTAATAGTATTTCGTAGCATAAAATGAACTCATTTATAAAAGCTTTTTCTTCATATTAACGTTTTATAAGTTTAAATTCGGGTAGTACCTACCCGTTAAGTTCATACTTAGTAGCTAATATACAATTCAACTACTACAATTCTATATGAAAAACTGATTATAATAATATTTCGCGTTCAAACTTTTATACAATATTTTACAAACTTACAATACCGCTTATTTTACATAAAGCATGAAATATAGCACACAATAACTTTGATACAAGATAGTTGTGAAGATAATTCTAGCTATTACACAAGTCGTTCAGCAAAGGCAATAAAGACACGTAATTCATATGTCCAGAAACAAGTCATGCATTCTGGTTTTACTAGGACTACTTCCCATCCTTGGTCTTGTGGAACATAACCGTTATGGCCATTGATAAGACAGCGTGTTGTAACGTCGTCAAAGGGACGAGGGTTACGTAATGTCCAACAGTCCCGTAACAATCTAAAAACCTCATTTCTTACCCCAATTACCGACTCCGTCACTTGTGGGAACGTTTTGTTTAATAGTTGTAGGCCGATGTTCTTGTTCTCACTTTGGTGAGAAGCGAACATTACTAATCCGTAAGCATAACATGCTTCTTTATGTTGCATGTTAGCCACTTTTTCTAAATCACGAAGTCCAATATTCGGATATATTGAGTCAAAATAATTTCTTAACCCATTGCGTAAAATAGCATTTGGGTTCCCCGCAATATATGCGTCAAAGTAAACACATCGTAACTTATGGATTTCCTAATGTGATATCCCCCATCTTTCGAATGAAAGCCTTTTATAAACCAAGGCATTCTTGGAACGTTCTTTGAATGTCTTACAAACTGATCTCGCCTTAAATAGTTATGCTGAAGAATTCTGACCGACTCTAAACAAGATTTCATCAATCATGTCTCCGGGTAGGTCTCTTAAAATATTGGGTTGTCTATCCATTTTGTGTTTTTATACTGTAAAATAGACAAGAGTTAGATTAATAAAAAAAATACTTATTAATACAAGCAATTTTTACATATATCATAAAGCATAAGCACACTATATTACATATATTACACCACACGAATAAAACTATCTTATTCCGACTCGCTTGTTTCTTCTTCTTCGGTTTTGGTTCATTTTACCAAGTTTCTAGGGATATATAATGTTCCCCTAATACGAGCCATCGTTTTCCACATTGGTTTTGAAAAACCTGGTGGTTTAGAGGTTCCCGGGTCATTGTTACAACTTAAGGACTTCGGGGGTTGACGATACATATAAAGTTCATCGGGGTTGGAATTAGATTTCTCTATTTTTATGCCCTTTCCCTTATTATTTTCTTTTGCCTTTTTAAATTCCGTTGGGGTAATTTCTATAACATCATCGGAATTCTCGTCAGAATCCGATTAATCGGAGAATTGGTAATCCTCCCAATATTTTGTTTCCTTAGCGGAAACACCATTGACCATAATTAACCTTGGTCGGTTGGTTGAGGATTTTCTTTTACTTAACCGTTTTATTATTTCCCCCACCAGTTCTATTTCTTCATCCGGTTCCGATTCTTCTTCCGGTTCCGATTCTTCTTCTGGTTCCGACTCTTCTTCCGGTTCCTCTTCGGGAACTTGTGAATCAGTCCACGAATCATTTCAATTTACATTTGACTATTCATTATTATTAGGTGAGTCAATGGGACTTGTTCTAGAGGTAGAAATCTATCACAAAATATCAAACGCGTTAAGAGATTAATATATCACATAATATTCACATGTTAAAAATATATAGTTTCCAACAAAATTTGTTAAGCAATCATTTTTCAAGTAAACACGGTCGAAGTCCAGACTCACTAATGCATCCTAACAAACTCGATAAGACACACTAATGCAAAATTCTGGTTCTCTAAGACCAACGCTCTGATACCAACTGAAATATCCCGTTCTTATTGATTAAAAACGTTCCATATTAATTGATTTCGTTGCGAGGTTTTGACCTCTATATGAGACGTTTTTCAAAGACTGCATTTATTTTTAAAACAAACCATAACCTTTATTTCATAAATAAAGGTTTAAAAAGCTTTACATAGATTATCAAATAAAGATAATCTAAAATATCCTGTTTACACACGACCATTACATAATGGTTTACAATACAAATATGTTACATCGAAATCAGTTTCTTGAATGCAGTTTTTACACAATATCATACAAACATGGACTCCAAATCTTGTCCTTATTTTAGTATGCAACAGCGGAAACTCTTAATATTCACCTGAGAATAAACATGATTTAAACGTCAACAAAAATGTTGGTGAGTTATAGGTTTAACCTATATATATCAAATCGTAACAATAGACCACAAGATTTCATATTTCAATACACATCCCATACATAGAGATAAAAATCATTCATATGGTGAACACCTGGTAACCGACATTAACAAGATGCATATATAAGAATATCCCCATCATTCTGGGACACCCTTCGGATATGATATAAATTTCGAAGTAACTAAAGCATCCGGTACTTTGGATGGGGTTTCTTAGGCCCAATATATCTATCTTTAGGATTCGCGTCAATTAGGGTGTCTGTTCCCTAATTCTCAAATTACCAGACTAAATAAAAAGGGGCATATTCGATTTCGATAATTCAACTATAGAATGGAGTTTCACGTACTTGTGTCTATTTTGTAAATCATTTATAAAACCTGCATGTATTCTCATCCCAAAATATTAGATTTTAAAAGTGGGACTATAACTCACTTTCACAGATTTTTACTTCGTCGGGAAGTAAGACTTGGCCACTGGTTGATTCATGAACCTATAACAATATATACATATATATCAAAGTATGTTCAAAATATATTTACAACACTTTTAATATATTTTGATGTTTTAAGTTTATTAAGTCAGTTGTCCTCGTTAGTAACCTACAACTAGTTGTCCACAGCTAGATGTACAGAAATAAATCGATAAATATTATCTTGAATCAATCCACGACCCAGTGTATACGTATCTCAGTATTGATCACAACTCAAACTATATATATTTTGGAATCAACCTCAACCGTGTATAGCTAACTCCAACATTCACATATAGAGTGTCTATGGTTGTTCCGAAATATATATAGATGTGTCGACATGATAGGTCGAAACATTGTATACGTGTCTATGGTATCTCAAGATTACATAATATACAATACAAGTTGATTAAGTTATGGTTGGAATAGATTTGTTGCCAATTTTCACGTAGCTAAAATGAGAAAAATTATCCAATCTTGTTTTACCCATAACTTCTTCATTTTAAATCCGTTTTGAGTGAATCAAATTGCTATGGTTTCATATTGAACTCTATTTTATGAGTCTAAACAGAAAAATTATAGGTTTATAGTCGGAAAAATAAGTTACAAGTCGTTTTTGTAAAGGTAGTCATTTCAGTCGAAAGAACGACGTCTAGATGACCATTTTAGAAAACATACTTCCACTTTGAGTTTAACCATAATTTTTGGATATAGTTTCATGTTCATAATAAAAATCATTTTCTCAGAATAACAACTTTTAAATCAAAGTTTATCATAGTTTTTAATTAACTAACCCAAAACAGCCCGCGGTGTTACTACGACGGCGTAAATCCGGTTTTACGGTGTTTTTCGTGTTTCCAGGTTTTAAATCATTAAGTTAGCATATCATATAGATATAGAACATGTGTTTAGTTAATTTTAAAAGTCAAGTTAGAAGGATTAACTTTTTTTTGCGAACAAGTTTAGAATTAACTAAACTATGTTCTAGTGATTACGAGTTTAAACCTTCGAATAAGATAGTTTTATATATATGAATCGAATGATGTTACGAACATCATTACTACCTCAAGTTTAGTAGGTAAACCTACTGGAAGTGACAAGAAATGATCTAGCTTCAAAGGATCTTGGATGGCTTGAAAGTTCTTGAAGTAGGATCATGACACAAAACAAGTTCAAGTAAGATTTTTACTCGAATTAAGATAGTTTATAGTTATAGAAATTGAATCAAAGTTTGAATATGAATATTACCTTGAATAAGAAAGATAACCTACTGTATATAACAAAGGTTTCTTGATCTTAGATGATTACTTGGAATGGATTAGAAAGCTTGGAAGTAAATTAGTAAACTTGAAGGGATTTTTGAAGTGTTCTTGAAGTGTTCTTCCTATGATGATTATAGCTTGATTCTTGAAGTGATTTTTTGATGAAGATGATGATTAACTACTGGAAAAATACGTTCATAATAGTGTGTGTGTGTGTGTTGAGAGAGAATTAGAAAGAGAATTGGAAGTGAAATGGAGTGAATGATGAGTGGTAATTGGTGAGTGGTGAGTGGGGTTAAAAGGAGTTCTAGTTAGTTGACTAGCTCATGGTAGAAGTTAAAATTGATTAGTCATACATGACATAATCAAGAGTGGAATCCCATGCTAGTTCCTATTGGTATATACCCATAGTAAGTACGTTTTGAAGCTGTGTATAATACGGGTAAGAATACGACTAGAATTATTGATGAAAGAAAAGAATGGGAAAGTAACTGTAACCATTTTCGTTAAGTATGAGTGTTTTGATATATGTCTTGAAGTCTTCCAAAAGTATTTTAATACATCTAAATACACTACATGTATATACATTTTAACTGAGTCGTTAAGTCATCGTTAGTCGTTACATGTAAGTGTTGTTTTGAAACCTTTAAGTTAACGATCTCAATTAATGTTGTTAACCCATTGTTTATTATATCTAATGAGATGTTAAATTATTATATTATCATGATATTATGATATATTAATATATCTTAATATGATATATATACATTTAAATGTCGTTACAACTATAATCGTTACATATATGTCTCGTTTCGAAATCCTTAAGTTAGTAGTCTTGTTTATATGTATATAACTCATTGTTAATATACTTATGGAGATACTTACTTATCATAATCTCATGTTAACCATATGTATATCCATATATATATATCGTCATGTCATTTTTACAAGTTTTAACGTTCGTGAATCGCCAGTCAACTTGGGTGGTCAATTGTCTATATGAAACATATTTCAATTAATCAAGTCTTAACAAGTTTGATTGCTTAACATGTTGGAAACATTTAATCATGTAAATATCAATCTCAATTAATATATATAAACATGGAAAAGTTTGGGTCACTACACGTGAGAACCCCGACTTGGTTACAGGTATATTCACTATAGCCTCTGTCCTATTTGATACTGGTGCCGATAGAAGCTATGTCTGTAGAAACTTTTGCTCTAAGATAGATTGGTCATTAGTGCCTTTAGAGGAGAATATGCTAGTTGAGGTAGCCAATGGAAAACTTGAGAAAGTTGACCAAATTGGCCGAGGAGCTATTATTAACATAGCTGGCGTGGATTTCGAAATTGACTTGATACCCATCAAATTGGGAAGCTTTAACGTGATTGTCGACATGGACTGGTTGACTAAAGTAAGGGCCGATATTATCTGTGGAGATAAAGCTCTTCGTATACCACAAGGAGACGGTGAGCCATTGACTATTTACGGAGAGAGATGTAACTCGAAGCTAAACCTCATTAGTTGTATGAAAGCGCAGAAGATCATGAAGAAGGGACGACTTTTTATTTTAGCACACGTGAAGGCTTTAGAATCAGAGGAGAAGAGTGTGAATGACGTGCGAATCGTGAATGAATTCCCTTACGTCTTTCCAGAAGAGTTGCCTGGATTACCGCCACCCAGAGCAGTGGAGTTCCAAATTGATCTAGTGCCGGGAGCTACACCCGTAGCTCGTGCGCCTTATCGTCTGGCACCTTCAGAATTGCAAGAATTGCAGAGTCAACTTGGGGCACGCTCGTCGCCTTGGGGCACGCTCATTTTATTCGTGAAGAAGAAGGTCGGATCCTTCCGCATGTGTATCGACTACCGCGAACTCAACAAATTGACGATCAAGAATCGATATCCTCTTCCCTGAATTGACGATCTTTTTGATCAGCTACAAGGATCGAGCGTATACTCTAAGATCGATTTGCGATCCGGTTACCACCAGTTGAGGGTGAAGGAGAGTGATGTGATGAAGACTGCGTTCAGAACCTGCTATGGTCATTATGAGTTTCTCGTGATGTCGTTCGGTTTAACCAATGCACCCGATGTATTCATGGACCTCATGAATCGTGTATGCAAGCCATACCTGGATAAGTTCGTTATCGTCTTCATAGATGATATCCTTATCTACTCCAAGAGCGAAGAAGAACATGAGCAACATCTTCGACTAGTGCTTGAACTCTTGAGACAAGAGCAACTTTATGCCAAATTCTCCAAGTGTGAGTTTTGGTTGAAGGAAGTCCAATTTCTGGGTCATATTGTGAGTGATCAAGGTATCAAAGTTGATCCTGCAAAGATCGAGGCTATCAGCAAGTGGGAGACACTCACTACTCCGACTCACATTCGCCAATTTCTAGGTCTTGCCGGTTACTACAGAAGGTTTATTGAAGGTTTTTCGTTGATTGCGCGTCCTTTGACCGTACTGACTCACAAAGGGAAGAAGTTCGTTTGGGAAAAAGAACACGAATCAGCATTTCAAGATTTGAAGCAGAAGTTAACCACCGCACCTATCTTATCCCTTCCTGAAGGCAGTAACGACTTCGTTGTGTACTGCGATGCTTTGAAAAATGGTTTTGGTTGCGTATTGATGCAAAGAACGAAGGTCATTGCTTATGCATCTCGTCAGCTGAAGATTCATGAGCGAAACTACACTACCCATGATCTTGAACTTGGAGCCATTGTCTTCGCTTTAAAGTTGTAGAGACACTATCTTTATGGGACAAAGAGTACCATATTCACCGATCACAAAAGCCTCCAGCACATCTTTGATCAGAAGCAGCTGAATATGAGACAACGTCGATGGATCGAGACACTGAATGACTATGATTGTGAACTCCATTACCATCCTGGTAAAGCCAATGTTGTAGCCGATGCCCTGAGCCGGAAGGAGAGGATGGTACCTCTTCGTGTTCGGACTCTGAACATCACCATTCATTCGAACCTCAACAGCCAGATCCGAGTAGCCCAAGAAGATGCTCTCAAAGAGGAGAACATATCCCGTGAATACTTGAATATTCTCGTTTCACGATTCGAGGTTAAGGAGTCTGGACTCCGATGTTATGCCGGAAGAATTTGGGTACCTCGTTATGGAGATTTACGAAGCCTTATACTTGATGAAGCCCACAAGTTGAGATATTCGATTCATCCAGGAGCCGGAAAAATGTACCACGATCTTAAGGAACAGTATTGGTGGCCAAATCTTAAGAAGGATGTTGCAACTCATGTTGGGAGGTGTTTGACTTGTTCGAAGGTTAAGGCTGAACATCAGGGACCATCTGGATTACTTCAACAACCAGAAATCCCACAATGTAAATGGGAAGCAATTAAGATGGATTTCATCACAAAGCTACCAAAAACGGTGGGCGGATACGATACAATCTGGGTTATCGTTGACCGTCTTACCAAATCTACTCATTTCCTAGCAATGAAGGAAACAGATACAATGGAGAGACTTGCTCAACTGTACATCAAAGAAGTTGTGTCTCGTCATGGTGTACCCCTATCAATTATCTCAGATCGCGATCCCCATTTTGCTTCCAGATTCTGGCGTTCTTTGCAAGAAGCCTTGGGAACTCGTCTCGACATGAGCATCGCGTATCACCCCCAGACCGACGGTCAGAGCGAACGAACGATTCAGACTTTGGAGGACATGTTGCGTGCCTGTGTTATTGACTTCGGAAAGTCTTGGGAAAGGCATTTGCCGTTAGCCGAATTCTCTTACAACAAGAGTTATCACTCGAGTATTAATGTCGCGCCTTTTGAGGCGTTGTATGGCCGCAAGTGCCGTTCTCCTATTTGTTGGGCCAAGTTAGGCGAAGTGCAAATCACCGGACCCGAGATAGTCCATGAAACGACGGAGAAGATTTCTCAGATTCAGGCGAGACTTAAGACGGCCCGCGATCGCCAAAAGAGTTATGCTGATCTTAAACATAAAGACTTCGAATTCAACGTGGGTGACCGAGTAATGTTGAAGGTCTCACCAAGGTGTAATTCGTTTTGGAAAGCGCAGAAAGTTAAACCCGCGATATATTGGTCCTTTTGAAATCTTGGAACGTGTTGGACCCGTAGCTTACCGTCTGGATCTTCCAACTCAGTTGAGTGCTGTTCATCCTACCTTCCATATATCAAATTTGAAGAAGTGCCTTGCTCCACCGAAACTTGTCATACCATTGGAAGAACTTACGATTGATGACAAACTCCACTTCGTGGAAGAGCCTGTCGAAATTATGGACCGTGAGGTCAAAACTTTGAAACGAAACAAGATTCCGATCGTCCGAGTCCGATGGAATGCCAAGTGTGGACCTGAGTTCACCTGGGAACGAGAGGATCAAATGATGCAGAAGTATCCTCACCTTTTCCCGATTCCATCACCATCAGCTTAAATTTCGGGACGAAATTTCCAATAACAGGTGGGTAATGTAACGACCCGACTTTTTTGACTTGCTTTCGTGCCTTGTATTTTTGCGAAACTGCGTATTTGTGCGTACTGTGTTAATTTATACTCTGGAATCTTGATATACGTGGTTTACTTCCATTTATATGTTAAAACGTACCTTAAGGTGCGTAGGATACTTAACTTGTTCACCGGATGCTTTATGACCGTTGGTGTCGCTTAACGTTTAGATTAAATCGCGAATTGCGCGCACATTTAGCTTTTGTCGTAACTGGAAGATTATGACTATGAAATCATAATTATTATTTTATAATAATAATTACTTGGGTTTATGGATGCTTAAATATGCGTAGTAATTTAATTATGTTTACTAGTTAGTCTTGTTGGACTTTCTACCTTGTTGGGCTTAAGCCCACCCTACTCTAGCTAGTGGCCCAATTAATTAGCCCACTTATTAATTACTAGTGATCCATTAATATATAAGACAATTACCCATTTAATTAGAGGGAACATGCTAGCAAAAATGTCAAGTATTATCCATAATGTTACATGAGATCCTAGCATAAGTACCTACTTTAGACAACCATTAACCAAAAAGTAGCTTTTTGTCCCCCCTTGTCCCCCCTCAAAATTTCGGCCACCACCACCATTCCCTCCCTCATTTCACTATAAATACTAGCCATAATCCATTCATTTAACACTTGCTCTCATTTGTAATTCACATACACTTGCTCTCTTATTTCCTTTCTAGTGTTTCTCACTCTAGAAACTTGTAAGTTTTGCTTTTTCTTCTTCTCCTTCTCCTTTCTATTTCGTAGTCATCATCATCATCATTAAAGATCAAGCCTTCTAGCTTTGATCTTGATTAGATCTTGTAGATTCAAGCATAAATCCTTCAAGAACATGGAAGATTCAAGCTTTCTAGCTTTGAATCTTCACCAACTTTGTAGATCTATATTTTTCTTACTTTAATCTTGTTATTTTGTTATAAAGATTCAAACTTGTGTTTGTAATCTTCATGTATCTTAAAGATCCAAGCTTTATGCTTCAAGATCTTCAAGAACAACCAAGATGCAAGCTTTCTAGCTTGAATCTTCATATCTTACTGTTGGATCTAAGTTTTCTAACTTATGATCTTGTTATTTTGTTAAAAAGATTCAAACTTGTGTTTGTTATCTTCATGTAACTTAAAGATCCAAGCTTTATGCTTCAAGATCTTCAAGAACAATAAAGGTACAAGCTTTCTAGCTTTGCAACCTTGTAACTTGTGTAAATAGGATCCAAGCTCTCTAGCTTAGGGTTCCATCACCTCATTTGACTTAGATTGTGTTCATACTTGTTTGATTGATATAAAGTTTGTAGCTTTAGTTATAAATGTGACTTGAAATTGTGTTAAGACTAAGGATATGATGTAACCTTGGTTCATCATCCATCTAAGACTCAAGAATGAGTTGTTTTCTTACTTGGTCTTAACATATTGTGTATTTATGGTGGAATATTAGTCAAGGTGATGCTAACCCATCAACGAGTTGTACACTTGAAGCTACAAGCATCAAGGATGAGAACCGTGATGAGCATCAAGTACCAAGAACCCCACCGGAGCACTTGTCCACTGATTTTTGTATCTGATCATGCCACCTGGGCTACTGGAAAGTTGACTTTCAGTTAGTTTGGTTCGAGTAGATGATTTTCCGTTTAGGCCTAGACTTAATCCGAGTTACGGTTTAGGATTTATGGCCCTCCGAAAGTCAATACTCCTTTGTAACGTTGTGCTGAAAATTCGGACCTACTCGCACTTAGGCCGTTGCCACGGTCAAATTAAGACGATTTTGTGTCTGGAAATTGGTTAACAACTAGAGGACTTCCATACGGATCCATGGCCACTGATTTTGTGTCTTTTCGATTTACGTAGAGGTCGTAGCAGCTGATCCAAGTCAGCCTATTGTTTAGACCACTATACTTGATTAACTTACTTAACTTTTATGATGATGAATGATGATGATGATGATGACACTTAAACTTATTTTATGTACTATTAGAATTTATAAATACAACCTACTGACCTAGTAACCTTTGACTTAGGTTGACGACCTTTCGGACCGACTTACTACTTGCGTACTTTCATTATCGACTTTACCGCTCTTATCACTGTGAGTTATAGCATCCCTTTTTACTTATACTATTTTTGAGACTGAAAATACATGCGCTTTTTATGTTTTACATACTAGGCATGAGTACTTAAACTTTATATGTGTGTGGGTTATACAATGGCATAAACATTCTGAAATGTCCCGTTCTTATTGATTAAAAATGTTCCATATTATTTGATTTCGTTGCGAGGTTTTGACCTCTATATGAGACGTTTTTCAAAGACTGCATTCATTTTAAAACAAACCATAACCTTTATTTCATCAATAAAGGTTTAAAAAGCTTTACGTAGATTATCAAATAATGATAATCTAAAATATCCTGTTTACACGCGACCATTACATAATGGTTTACAATACAAATATGTTACAACGAAATAAGTTTCTTGAATGCAGTTTTTACACAATATCTTTCAAGCATGGACTCCAAATCTCGTCCTTATTTAAGTATGCGACAGCGGAAGCTCTTAATAATCACCTGAGAATAAACATGCTTAAAACGTCAACAAAAATGTTGGTGAGTTATAGGTTTAACCTATATATTATCAAATCATAATAATAGACCACAAGATTTCATATTTCAATACACATCCCATACATAGAGATAAAAATCATTCATATGGTGAACACCTGGTAACCGACATTAACAAGATGCATATATAAGAATATCCCCATCATTCCGGGATACCCTTCGGATATGATATAAATTTCGAAGTACTAAAGCATCCGGTACTTTGGATTGGGTTTGTTAGGCCCAATAGATCTATCTTTAGGATTCGCGTCAATTAGGGTGTCTGTTCCCTAATTCTTAGATTACCAGACTTAATAAAAAGGGGCATATTCGATTTTGATAATTCAACCATAGAATGTAGTTTCACGTACTTGTGTCTATTTTGTAAATCATTTACAAAACCTGCATGTATTCTCATCCCAAAAATATTAGATTTTAAAAGTGGGACTATAACTCACTTTCACAGATTTTTACTTCGTCGGGAAGTAAGACTTGGCCACTGATTGATTCACGAACCTATAACAATATATACATATATATCAACGTATGTTCAAAATATATTTACAACACTTTTAATATATTTTGATATTTTAAGTTTATTAAGTCAGCTGTCCTCGTTAGTAACCTACAACTAGTTGTCCACAGTTAGATGTATAGAAATAAATCGATAAATATTATCTTGAATCAATCCACGACCCAGTGTATACGTATCTCAGTATTGATCATGACTCAAACTATATATATTTTGGAATCAACCTCAACCCTGTATAGCTAACTCCAACATTCACATATAGAGTGTCTATGGTTGTTCCGAAATATATATAGATGTGTCGACATGATAGGTCGAAACATTGTATACGTGTCTATGGTATCTCAAGATTACATAATATACAATACAAGTTGATTAAGTTATGGTTGGAATAGATTTGTTACCAATTTTAACGTAGCTAAAATGAGAAAAATTATCCAATCTTGTTTTACCCATAACTTCTTCATTTTAAATCCGTTTTGAGTGAATCAAATTGCTATTGTTTCATATTGAACTCTATTTTATGAATCTAAACAGAAAAAGTATAGGTTTATAGTCGAAAAAATAAGTTACAAGTCGTTTTTTTAAAGGTAGTCATTTCAGTCGAAAGAACGACGTCTAGATGACCATTTTAGAAAACATACTTCCACTTTGAGTTTAACCATAATTTTTGGATATAGTTTCATGTTCATAATAAAAATCATTTTTCCAGAATAACAACTTTTAAATCAAAGTTTATCATAGTTTTTAATTAACTAACCCAAAACAGCCCGCGGTGTTAATACGACGGCGTAAATCCGGTTTTACGGTGTTTTTCGTGTTTCCAGGTTTTAAATCATTAAGTTAGCATATCATATAGATATATAACATGTGTTTAGTTGATTTTAAAAGTCAAGTTAGAAGGATTAACTTTTATTTGCGAACAAGTTTATAATTAACTAAACTATGTTCTAGTGATTACAAGTTTAAACCTTCGAATAAGATAGCTTTATATGTATGAATCGAATGATGTTATGAACATCATTACTACCTCAAGTTCCTTGGATAAACCTACTGGAAATAAGAAAAATGGATCTAGCTTCAAAGAACCCTTGGATGGCTTGAAAGTTCTAGAAGCAGAATCATGACACGAAAACAATATAAAGTAAGATTTCCACTCGAAATAAGATTGTTATAGTTATAGAAATTGAATTAAAGTTTAAATATGATTATTACCTTGTATTAGAAAGATAATCTACTGTAAGTAACAAAGGTTTCTTGATCTTGAATGATTACTTGGAATGGATTTAGAAAACTTGGAAGTAAACTTGCAATCTTGGAAGTATTCTTGATTTTATGAAACTAGAACTTTTGGAATTTATGAAGAACACTTAGAACTTGAAGATAGAACTTGAGAGAGATCAATTAGATGAAGAAAATTGAAGAATTAAAGTGTTTGTAGGTGTTTTTGGTCGTTGGTGTATGGATTAGATATAAAGGATATGTAATTTTGTTTTCATGTAAATAAGTCATGAATGATTACTCATATTTTTGTAATTTTATGAGATATTTCATGCTAGTTGCCAAATGATAGTTCCCACATGTGTTAGGTGACTCACATGGGCTGCTAAGAGCTGATCATTGGAGTGTATATACTAATAGTACATACATCTAAAAGCTGTGTATTGTACGAGTACGAATACGGGTGCATACGAGTAGAATTGTTGATGAAACTGAATGAGGATGTAATTGTAAGAATTTTTGTTAAGTAGAAGTATTTTGATAAGTGTCTTGAAGTCTTTAAAAAGTGTATGAATACATATTAAAACACTACATGTATATACATTTTAACTGAGTCGTTAAGTCATCGTTAGTCGTTACATGTAAATGTTGTTTTGAAACCTTTAGGTTAATGATCTTGTTGAATGTTGTTAACCCATTGTTTATTATAACAAATGAGATGTTAAATTGTTATATTATCATTATATTATGATATATAATATATCTTAGTATGATAAATATACAGTTAAATGTCGTTACAACGATAATCGTTACATATATGTCTCGTTTAAAAATCATTAAGTTAGTAGTCTTATTTTTACATATGTATTTCATTGTTAATACACTTAATAATATATTTACTTATCATTTAACATAATTAACCAAGTGTATCAATATCTTAATATGATTCATATGTACCTAGTAAGACGTTGTTATAACGATAATCGTTATATATATCGTTTTCGAGTTTCTTAAATTAATAGTCTCATTTTTATGTATATAACTCATTGTTAAAATACCTAATGAGATACATACTTATAATAAAATCATGTTAACTATATATATAACCATATATATGTCATCGTATAGTTTTTACAAGTTTTAACATTCGTGAATCACCGGTCAACTTGGGTGGTCAATTGTCTATATGAAACCTATTTCAATTAATCAAGTCTTAACAAGTTTGATTGCTTAACATGTTGGAAACACTTCATCATGTAAATAACAATTTCCTTTAATATATATATAAACATGGAAATGTTCGGGTCACTACAGTACCTACCCGTTAAATAAATTTCGTCCCGAAATTTTAAGCAGTTGGAGGTGTTGACTTATCTTCTGAAAATAAATGCGGGTATTTCTTCTTCATCTGATCTTCACGCTCCCAGGTGAACTCGAGTCCTCTACGAGCATTCCATCGAACCTTAACAATCGGTATCTTGTTTTGTTTAAGTCTCTTAACCTCACGATCCATTATTTCGACGGGTTCTTCAATGAATTGAAGTTTTTCATTGATTTGGATTTCGTCCAATGGAATAGTGAGATCTTCTTTAGCAAAACATTTCTTCAAATTTGAGACGTGGAAAGTGTTATGTACAGCTGCGAGTTGTTGAGGTACCTCCAGTTGGTAAACTACTGGTCCGACACGATTTATAATCTTGAATGGTCCAATGTACCTTGGATTTAGTTTCCCCCGTTTACCAAATCGAACAACGCCTTTCCAAGGTGAAACCTTAAGGATGACCATTTCTCCAATTTCAAACTCTATATCTTTTCTTTTACTGTCCGCGTAGCTCTTTTGTCGACTCTGGGCGGTTTTCAATCTTTGTTGAATTTGGATGATTTTCTCGGTAGTTTCTTGTATTATCTCCGGACCCGTAATCTGTCTATCCCCCACTTCATTCCAACAAATCGGAGACCTGCACTTTCTACCATAAAGTGCCTCAAACAGCGCCATCTCAATACTAGAATGATAACTGTGGTTGTAGGAAAATTCTGCTAACGGTAGGTGTCGATCCCAACTGTTTCCGAAATCAATAACACATGCTCGTAGCATGTCTTCAAGCGTTTGTTTCGTCCTTTCACTCTGCCCATCAGTTTGTGGATGATAGGCAGTACTCATGTCTAGACGAGTTCCCAATGCTTGCTGTAATGTCTGCCAGAATCTTGAAATAAATCTGCCATCCCTATCAGAGATAATAGAGATTGGTATTCCATGTCTGGAGACGACTTCCTTCAAATACAGTCGTGCTAACTTCTCCATCTTGTGATCTTCTCTTATTGGCAGGAAGTGTGCTGACTTGGTGAGACGATCAACTATTACCCAAATAGTATCATAACCACTTGCAGTCCTTGGCAATTTAGTAATGAAATCCATGGTAATGTTTTCCCATTTCCATTCCGGGATTTCAGGTTGTTGTAGTAGACCTGATGGTTTCTGATGTTCAGCTTTGACCTTAGAACACGTCAAACATTCTCCTACATATTTAGCAATATCGGCTTTCATGCCTGGCCACCAAAAATGTTTCTTAAGATCCTTGTACATCTTCCCCGTTCCAGGATGTATTGAGTATCTGGTTTTATGAGCTTCTCTAAGTACCATTTCTCTCATATCTCCAAATTTTGGTACCCAAATTCTTTCAGCCCTATACTGGGTTCCGTCTTCCCGAATATTAAGATGCTTCTCCGATCCTTTGGGTATTTCATCCTTTAAATTTCCCTCTTTTAAAACTCCTTGTTGCGCCTCCTTTATTTGAGTAGTAAGGTTAGTGTGAATCATTATATTCATAGATTTTACTCGAATGGGTTCTCTGTCCTTTCTGCTCAAGGCGTCGGCTACCACATTTGCCTTCTCCGGGTGGTAACGAATCTCAAAGTCGTAATCATTCAACAATTCAATCCACCTACGTTGCCTCATATTTAGTTGTTTCTGATTAAATATGTGTTGAAGACTTTTGTGGTCGGTATATATAATCCTTTTGACCCCATATAAGTAGTGCCTCCAAGTCTTTAATGCAAAAACAACCGCGCCTAATTCCAAATCATGCGTCGTATAATTTTGCTCGTGAATCTTCAATTGTCTAGTCGCATAAGCAATCACCTTCGTCCGTTGCATTAATACACAACCGAGACCTTGCTTTGATGCGTCACAATAAATCACAAAATCATCATTCCCTTCAGGCA
This sequence comes from Rutidosis leptorrhynchoides, assembly GCF_046630445.1. Lineage (NCBI taxonomy): Eukaryota > Viridiplantae > Streptophyta > Magnoliopsida > Asterales > Asteraceae > Rutidosis > Rutidosis leptorrhynchoides. The sequence continues at coordinate 397,763,277 of NC_092338.1, forward strand.
ATGACAATATAGGTGCCGTAGTTAGATTTTTCTTCAATAATTGAAACGCCTTCTCTTGTTCATCCTTCCATTCAGATTTCTTCCCTTTATGTGTTAATGCAGTCAAGGGTTTTGCTATTTTGGAGAAATCTTGGATGAATCTTCTGTAGTAACCAGCCAATCCTAAAAATTGACGTATATGCTTCGGAGTTTTTGGGGTTTCCCACTTTTCAACGGTTTTGATCTTTGCCGGGTCCACCTGAATACCTTCTTTGTTCACTATGTGACCGAGGAATTGAACTTCTTCCAACCAAAATGCACACTTTGAAAACTTAGCGTACAGTTTTTCTTTCCTCAATACTTCTAGCACTTTTCTCAAATGTTCTTCGTGCTCTTGATCATTCTTTGAGTAAATAAGTATGTCATCGATGAAAACAATGACAAACTTGTCAAGATATGGCCCACACACTCGGTTCATAAGGTCCATGAACACAGCTGGTGCGTTAGTCAATCCAAACGACATAACCATAAACTCGTAATGACCATAACGCGTCCTAAAAGTAGTTTTTGGAATATCATCCTCCTTTACTCGCATTTGATGATATCCAGAACGTAAATCGATCTTCGAATAAACCGATGAGCCTTATAGTTGATCAAATAAGTCGTCAATTCTCGGCAGTGGATAACGGTTTTTGATGGTAAGTTTGTTCAACTCTCTGTAGTCAATACACAACCTAAATGTACCATCCTTCTTCTTGACAAACAAAACAGGAGCTCCCCATGGTGATGTGCTTGGTCGAATGAAACCACGTTCTAATAGTTCTTGCAGTTGGTTTTGTAGTTCTTTCATCTCGTTGGGTGCGAGTCTATAAGGAGCACGAGCTATTGGTGCAGCTCCTGGTACAAGATCTATTTGAAATTCAACAGATCGATGTGGAGGTAGTCCCGGTAATTCTTTCGAAAATACATCGGGAAATTCTTTTTGCGACGGGAACATCATTGATGCTCTTTTCTTCAGTTTGTACTTTCTCGACGTGTGCTAGAACAGTATAGCAACCTTTTCTTATTAGTTTTTGTGCCTTCAAATTACTAATAAGATGTAGCTTCATGTTGCCATTTTCTTCGTACACCATTAAGGGTTCTCCTTCTTCTTGTACAATGCGAATTGCATTTTTATAACATACGATCTCTGCTTTCACCTTCTTCAGCCAGTCCATGCCAACTATTACATCAAAACTCCCTAACTCTACTGGTATCAAATCAATCTTAAATATTTCACTACCCAGTTTAATTTCTCGATTCCGGCATATATTATCTGCTGAAATTAATTTACCGTTTGCTAATTCGAGTAAAAATTTACTATCCAACGGCGTCAATGGACAACTTAATTTAGCACAAAAATCTCTACTCATATAGCTTCTATCCGCACCTGAATCAAATAAAACGTAAGCAGATTTATTGCCAATAAGAAACGTACCCGTAACAAGCTCCGGGTCTTCCTGTGCCTCTGCTGCATTAATATTGAAAACTCTTCCGCGGCCTTGTCCATTCGTGTTCTCCTGGTTCGGGCAATTTCTAATAATGTGGCCCGGTTTTCCACATTTATAACAAACTACATTGGCATAACTTGCTCCGACACTACTTGCTCCGCCATTACTCGTTCCGACACCATTTGTTCCTTTCGTTCTGTTAACCCCTGGTCCGTAGACCTCACACTTCGCCGCGCTATGACCATTTCTTTTACACTTGTTGCAAAATTTGGTGCAGAACCCCGAGTGATACTTTTCACACCTTTAGCATAGCTGCTTTTGATTGTTGTTGTTGTTGCGGTTGTTATTGTTGTTGGGATGATTGTTGTAGTTGCTGTTGTTGTTGTTGTTGTTGTTGTTGTTGTTATTGTTGTTGTTGTTGTTGTTGGGCCGTTTGTTGTTGTTGGGCCGTTTGTTGTAGTTGCGATTGATGTTGCGATTGTTGGGATAATTTTTGCGATTGTTATTGTAATTGCTGTTGTTGTTGTATTGTTGATTCTTATCACCGTTTTCCTCCCACTTTCTTTTGACTTACTTCACATTGGCCTCTTCAGCCGTCTGTTCTTTAATTCTTTTCTCAATCTGGTTCACTAGTTTGTGAGCCATTCTACATGCCTGTTGTATGGAGGCGGGCTCGTGTGAACTTATATCTTCTTGGATTCTTTCCGGTAATCCTTTCACAAACGCGTCGATCTTCTCTTCCTCATCTTCGAACGCTCCCGGACACAATAGGCACAATTCTGTGAATCATCTTTCGTACGTGGTAATATCAAATCCTTGGGTTCGTAACCCTCTAAGTTCTGTCTTGAGCTTATTGACCTCGGTTCTGGGACGGTACTTCTCGTTCATCAAGTGCTTGAATGCTGACCACGGTAGTGCGTACGCATCATCTTGTCCCACTTGCTCTAGATAGGTATTCCACCATGTTAACGCAGAACATGTGAAGGTATGCGTAGCGCACTTCACTTTGTCCTCTTCAGTACACTTACTTATGGCAAACACCGATTCGACCTTCTCGGTCCACCGTTTCAATCCGATCGGTCCTTCGGTTCCATCAAATTCCAAAGGTTTGCAGGCAGTGAATTCTTTGTAGGTGCATCCTACACGATTTCCTGTACTGCTAGATCCAAGGTTATTGTTGGTATGTAGCACAGCCTGTACTGCGGCTATGTTTGAAGCTAGAAAAGTACGGAATTCCTCTTCATTCATATTCACGGTGTGTCGAGTAGTCGGTGCCATTTCCTTCAAAATAGTCAAATGGAACAAGTTAATCATACAGAATATTAAGAGTAGTTAATAGTATTTCGTAGCATAATATGAACTCATTTATAAAAGCTTTTTCTTCATATTAGCGTTTTATAAGTTTAAATTCTGGTAGTACCTACCCGTTAAGTTTATACTTAGTAGCTAATATACAATTCAACTACTACAATTCTATATGAAAAACTGATTATAATAATATTTCGCGTTCAAACTTTTATACAATATTTTACAAACTTACAATACCGCTTATTTTACATAAAGCATGAAATATAGCACACAATAACTTTGATACAAGATAGTTGTGAAGATAATTCTAGCTAGTACACAAGTCGTTCAGCAAAGGCAATAAAGACACGTAATTCATACGTCCAGAAACAAGTCATGCATTCTGGTTTTACTAGGACTACTTCCCATCCTTGGTCTTGTGGAACATAACCGTTATGGCCGTTGATAAGACAGCGTGTTGTAACGTCGTCAAAGGGACGAGGGTTACGTAATGACCAACAGTCTCGTAATAACCTAAAAACCTCATTTCTTACCCCAATTATCGACTCCGTCACTTGTGGGAACGTTTTGTTTAATAGTTGTAGCCCGATGTTCTTTTTCTCACTTTGGTGAGCAGCGAACATTACTAACCCGTAAGCATATCATGCTTCTTTATGTTGCATGTTAGCCACTTTTTCTAAATCATAAAGTCCTATATTCGGATACATTGAGTCAAAATAATTTCTTAACCAGTTGCGTAAAATAGCATTTGGGTTCCCCGCAATATATGCGTCAAAGTAAACACATCGTAACTTATGGGTTTCCCAATGTGATATCCCCCATCTTTCAAACGAAAGTCTCTTATAAACCAAGACATTCTTGGAACGTTCTTCGAATGTCTTACAAACTGATTTCGCCGTAAATAGTTGTGCCGAAGAATTCTGAGCGACTCTAGACAAGATTTCATCAATCATGTCTCCGGGTAGGTCTCTTAAAATATTGGGTTGTCTATCCATTTTGTGTTTTTATACTGTAAAATAGACAAGAGTTAGATTCATAAAAAAAAATACTTATTAATACAAGCAATTTTTACATATATCATAAAGCATAAGCACACTATATTACATATATTACACCACACGAATACAACTATCTTATTCCGACTCGCTCGTTTCTTCTTCTTCGGTTTTGGTTCGTTTTTCCAAGTTTCTAGGTATATATGATGTTCCCCTAATACGAGCTGTCGTTTTCCACAACGGTTTAGTAAAACCTGGTAGTTTAGAGGTTCCCGGGTCATTGTTACAACTTAAGGGCTTCGGGGGTTGACGATACATATAAAGTTCATCGGGGTTGGAATTAGATTTCTCTATTTTTATGCGCTTTCCCTTATTATTTTCTTTTGCCTTTTTAAATTCAGTTAGGGTAATTTCTATAACATCATCGGAATTCTCGTCGGAATCCGATTCATCGGAGATTTGGTAATCCTCCTAATATTTTGCTTCCTTGGCGGAAACACCATTGACCATAACTAACCTTGGTCGGTTGGTTGAGGATTTTCTTTTGCTTAACCGTTTTATTATTTCCCCCACCGGTTCTATTTCCTCCTCCGGTTCCTCCTCTTCCGGTTCTGATTCTTCTTCCGATTCTGATTCTTCTTCCGGTTCTTCTTCGGGAACTTGTGAATCAGTCCAATATATATCCGACTCTTCGTTATTATTAGGTGAGTCAATGGGATTTGTGCTAGTGGTAGACATCTATCACACAATATCAAACATGTTAAGAGATTAATATTGTAACGACCCGCACTTTTTCGATCATACTATACTTATAAGATTAATATTTACATAAATTAAACCTTGCCAACATGATAAGCAATCCAAATTGTCGAGATTTATATTTCCGAAAAGAGTTTTACACAACGTTTGACCGTCTAGTTTGACCGATGATATCACGAACTATACAACGTATGATAATTATACGTTTGTGTATATATATATGTATATATACATGTTTAACATGATTAATAAATGTTTTAATATCTCATTTTATATTAATAACAACAAGTTATATGTGTATTTTGAAACTACTAACTTAAGTTTTCAAAACGATAACTATACGTAACGTTATTTGACATAAATACTTAAGACATATAATGTTTATACATATATTGTATAAGTAATGTATTTAATCACTTTTAAGAACTTAAATACATAAAATCATATAAGTGTATTCACAAAAGATAGCTATATTTGAATCCTCATTCCATTTTTCACAAAATTTCTATACGTATACCTAGAGTATTTGTACTCGTATCATACCAAGCTTCTATACGTATTTACTATTGGTATATACACATCAAATCACCACCTAACCAGCCCTTATTCATGCCTTATGTATAAGGTAATTACTTTTGAATCATTGCAAGACTAATTACAAAAATACAAACTAGAATTTTGTCATGTTATCCTTAAAGATCACATTTTTAGGAGTATATATGTATCATCATTTTTGATTCATTTTTACTTCAATCTCTTAACTAAAAACACACACTCTTTCTTACTCTCTAAACTCCATAACAATCCAGCAAAGTTCCATAAAGATCTAGCTTCAAAAACCATACTAAAACACCATAAGAAAACCATACAAAAACACTTCAAGAAAACCCTCCAAGAACACCAACTTACTTCCAATCTTTCATCCACTTCCATCACCCTTTTGATTCTAGCTTCTTACTTCTCTTTTACAGCAACTTCATCCAAGGAACTTGAGGTAGAATCTATGTTCATAACCTTATTCGATTCATATATATATAGCTATCTTATTTTGTGGTACAAAAGTTTAACAACAAGAACATAGTTTGAATGTTTTCAAACTTGTTTGCAAACTAAATAGATCCTTCTAACTTAACTTTTAAAATACTTCAAGACATGTAACATAACTTATTTATATGTTAATTTAACAAGGTAAAACTTGGTTTTTCAAAGTATAAGTATTTTTGGAAAAATGGTCATTAAATGATTTTGTTGTAACAAAATGTTTAACTTCATATGTTTCACTAAACTTTCACTTATGCCGTATGATTTTGAATACAAACCAAGGTATTTACAGTTCATAGTCTTAAAGAAGAACTCGATCCAAGAAGATGGCAATTTGAATCAACGAAAACGGACTTGTAACGAAGAAACTATGACCGAAACAAAATTGGCTATCCTAGACATTTTCAACTACGGGATCAATTGGAAAAAAATGATATAAATCACATATTTCTAAGATAACATGATATTTTATATATATGTACTTATAATTCAATTTTATATGGTTCAGGATCACCCGTAAACAACACGAGAAGATTAATCATAAGATCCCATGATTGTACGCAACACGTCATTTGACAACACCGGTACTTTATGTACGCAACACGTCATTTGACAACACCGGTACCATGGGTCAAGATTAATCTCGACCAATACATATACGATGGGGTTTTATTTATTTCGTTGGGGGTTTTGTTTATTGCGGGTATATTAAACATCTAAAAATGAACCATTAAAAATTGAATTACTAACATCGGAATGCTAACTACGGACTAAGGAAATATTCAAAATATTAAAAGTATAACAAGTATATATATATAACGTTTGTTTTAAAATGAAAACATATTGATATATTATATATGGATAGGTTCATGATATCAACCGGAAGACCGAGTCAAAATATATATATCATCAAGACAAGAGTGAGTATATAGTCCCACTTTTAAACTCTAAATATTTCGGGATGAGAATACATGTATTTTATGTTTTACGTTATGGACACAAGTAACTGAAAAATATATTCTACGTTGAGTTGTACCACTGGCATACTTCCCTGTAGCTTGGTAACTAATATTTACAGCGGTATTGTAAACGCGAATCCTGTTGATAGATCTATCGGGCCTGACAACCCCAACCGGACTGGACGACCAGTATTCAACGGTTGCACAGTACTTCGTTTCGTGACTACACTTGGTACGGTGTAGTAAGATTTCATAATAAAGGGAATATGCGACGTGATTAAATGTTAAGTATGGTTACCAAGTGCTCAACCACTTAGAATATTTTTATTAAACTGTTTATATATGAAATCTTGTGGTCTATATATATATTGCTGCGCACTAAACCTATATCTCACCAACTTTATGTTGACGTTTTTAAACATGTTTATTCTCAGGTGATAATTAAAGCTTCCGCTGCATTATGTTGAATCTAAGCAGGATCATGCGTACTCATATTTGTGTCAAAAATAAAACTGCATATCCGAGGACGTGTGTTGTAAAATATGCTAGAAATCGTGTTGTTATTATCATTTGTAAAGTTTGTAAGTCGAAGATTATCGTTAAACGATAATCATCTTTTTATTGTCTAAAGCTTGTAACAAAAATAATGGTTTGGTTTGTAATGTATAATATATGCAGTTTTCCTTTTTAAAAATGTCGCATATAGAGGTCAATACCTCGCAATGAAATCATACGTTATCTAACACGTTCTTATGGTTAAGGACGGGTTATGACATGTGGTATCAGAGCGTTGGTCTTAGCGAACCAGGTCTGCATTAGTGTGTCTAACCGAGAAGCCGTTAGGATACATTAGTAAGTCTGGACTTTGACCGGGTCTGATTTAAAAAAAAAAAAAAAAAAAAAAAAACCATTGCTTATCACTGTTGGTTAAAATTTATATGTAAATATTATATAAGTACTAATGGGTTAGTTGTTGTGTGATAGATGTCGAGCTCAAAAATTGTTATCACAATCAATGACTCCGAATCAGAATCTTCAGATGGCGTTCCAGTCATTAACCTGTCCGATGACGAAAATGATATCCTTGGGGAAGACTCACAAATTCCGGATGAACCAACTATAGAGAACTCGGAAAGTGAACCCGAGGAGGAAAGTGAACCCGAGGAGGAAAGTGAACCCGAGGAGGAAAGTGAACCCGAGGAAGAAATACAGGAAATTACAAAAGACGAGTTCGAACTAGGAAAGAAACGAAAGGCTAATGAATTAGAAAATCCAAATCCCGAGTTTAATGAGAATGATGTGGCACCAATTCCACTCAACACTACCACCCCTATCCCCGCTATTCCTATTCGTTCTGTCCCGGCATCCAGTTCTTCAGTCCCACAGCCAAAATATAGGCAGACATTTAGGATAAGCGTTAAGCAAATCTTTGTGTCTAAACGTCCTAGAAAATAGATCAAACGATGCGCTGCTGTGTCAAACCATGGAACCGAATAATGTTTTGTATAATATTAATAGTGTGGTTTGCTTAATGTTCGATGTAAGATAAGCATATGTAAAATATTGAAGTATGAAATGCAATAATTTTCCATGGTTAAGTATTATTTAGATTGTAGTAATTGATTCTGTACTAAGCTATTAAGTATGAACATTAACGGGTAGGTACTACCCAAGATATAATTATAAAACGCTAATAAGAAGAAAAGGCTTTTATAATAATACCTAGTTCATATTATTAATAAGCTATAATGTACTATAAATACACACTACATCTATAATAATCCATGTGAATAATTATTTTCTTTCATTAGGAAATGGCGCGATTGAATCGAATGACGGAACAAGAACTCGAGGAACTCATCAACCAGCGAGTGAACGACAGAATGTTATGGGTTGAGGCTGCAAGAGCTGCTGCAGTTAATCCAAATCCTCGTGTAGGATGCTCCTACAAGACGTTCCAAGCTTGCAAGCCATCATCATTCAGTGGAACGGAAGGACCTATCGGTTTAACCCGATGGATAGAAAAGATGGAGACGGTGTTCAAAATCAGCGGTTGTGATGAAAAAGACATGACCAAGTTTGCATCGTGCACTTTACAAGATAGTGCACTCACATGGTGGAAGAATTATGTGAAGGCGGTAGGAGGAGATGTAGCTTATGATACTCCATGGGAAGAATTCAAAGCAATGATAATCACCGAGTATTGTCCAAGGAATGAGGTTATTAAGTTAGAAGATGAGTTACGAAGTTTGAAGGTGGTTGGTACTGAAATCACCAACTACAACCAGCGATTCATGGAATTAGTTTTGCTATGTCCTGAATTGGTTCCAACCGAAGAACGGAAGATTGAAATGTACAAAGCTGGTTTGCCCAAAAAGGTCAAGGCAAATGTTACAGCATCGAAACCTAAGACAATTCATGAAGCTATAACCATGGCAAACGAGCTAATGGATCAGGTCATCATGGATAAGAAAGTATCCAATACTGATGTGAAGGTATCAGGTAACAAAAGAAAGTGGAATGGAAATTATGATCGAGGTAACCAACAACAATCTTTTAAGAAACAAGAAAACACGCAAGGTGCGGGTAGTGGTTTAAGCTTTGGTTATAAAGGACAAAATCCTTTATGCAACCGTTGCCACAAACATCACTTTGGTTACTGTAGTGTGTTATGCACCAAGTGTAATCGACAAGGTCATCTTGCGGAAGATTGTAAGGCTCTCGTTACAAATGGCAACAAGACTCCTGCCACCAACGCAAATAGAACTGCTTTGGCTAACATTACTTGTTTTGGGTGTGGAAAACAAGGTCATTATAAGAGCCAGTGCCCGAATCAGAATGGCGGACCTGCACGTGGAAGAGCGTTTGTTATTAATGCTAGAGAGGCACGAGAAGACCCGGAACTTGTTACGGGTACGTTTACCATTAATAACTTATCAGCATCTATTTTATTTGATACTGGCGCCGATAGAAGTTACGTGTGTATAAATTTTTACACTAAATTGAATTGTTCATCATTACCTCTAGATGCTAAGTACTTGATTGAGTTAGCTAATGGTAAGCTAATTAAAGCCGATAAAATTTGTCGTGATTGTGAAATAAATCTAGCTGGAGAAACGTTTAAAATCGACTTAATACCCGTAGAATTAGGAGGTTTTGATGTAATAGTCGGCATGGACTGGATGTCCAAAATAGGAGCGGAAGTTGTTTGTGCCAAGAAGGCAATTCGTATTCCTGGTAAGGATAAAATGCCAGTGATGATTTATGGAGAGAAGGGTAATTCAAAGCTAAAACTCATTAGCTGTTTGAAAGCCAAGAAGTGTTTAGAAAAGGGATGTTACGCTATTTTAGCACATGTTAATAAAGTCGAAAAGAAAGAAAAGTGCATCAACGACGTGCCTGTGGCAAGAGATTTTCCTGAAGTTTTTCCGGAAGAATTGCCGGGATTACCTCCATTTAGATCGGTAGAATTTCAAATAGATTTAGTACCAGGAGCTGCACCAGTGGCTCGTGCTCCATATAGACTTGCACCGTCCGAGTTAAAAGAACTTCAAAGTCAGTTAAAAGAATTACTGGACCGTGGATTCATACGACCGAGTACTTCACCGTGGGGAGCTCCAATTTTGTTTGTTAAGAAGAAAGATGGATCTTTTAGGATGTGTATAGACTATCGTGAATTAAATAAGTTAACTATCAAGAATCGGTATCCACTACCAAGAATTGATGACTTATTTGATCAATTGCAAGGATCATGTGTTTATTCAAAAATCGACTTAAGATCGGGCTATCATCAACTACGCGTCAAAGAAGAGGACATTCCGAAAACTGCTTTTCGGACACGTTATGGTCATTACGAATTTTTGGTTATGCCGTTTGGATTGACGAATGCGCCAGCTGTATTCATGGACCTCATGAATCGAGTTTGTAGTCCGTATTTAGATAAGTTTGTTATCGTTTTCATTGATGATATTCTTATCTATTCCAAGAGTGAGCAAGAGCATGAAGAGCATTTAAGGTTGATACTGGAGTTGTTGAGAAAAGAACAACTTTATGCTAAATTTTCTAAGTGTGCTTTCTGGTTGAAAGAAGTGCAATTTCTTGGTCACGTTGTTAATAGCGAAGGAATTCAGGTTGATCCAGCAAAAACTGAAGCTATTGAAAAATGGGAGACTCCTAAGACACCAACGCAGATACGCCAATTTTTGGGTTTAGCCGGTTATTATAGAAGGTTTATTCAAGATTTTTCTCGAATAGCTAAGCCGTTGACAGCATTAACGCAAAAAGGGAAGAAATACGAATGGACCTCGGAGCAGGAGAACGCATTTCAATTATTGAAGAAGAAGTTAACTACGGCGCCTATTTTATCGTTACCTGAAGGGAACGATGATTTTGAAATATATTGTGACGCTTCGCGACAAGGTTTTGGTTGTGTTCTTATGCAACGAAAGAAAGTAATTGCATTTGCATCCCGACAATTGAAGATTCACGAGCGGAATTATACGACGCATGATCTAGAACTGGGAGCAGTCGTGTTTGCATTGAAGATGTGGAGACACTACTTGTATGGGGTTAAATTCACTGTGTTTACTGATCATAAAAGCCTTCAACATATTTTTGATCAGAAACAATTGAACATGAGGCAACGTAGGTGGGTCGAGTTAATAAACGACTATGATTGTGAAATTCGTTATCATCCCGGAAAGGCGAACGTGGTGGCCGATGCTTTAAGCAGAAAGGAACGAGAACCAATTCGAGTTCGAGCAATGAATATAAAAATTCGCCTAAATCTCAACTCACAAATCAAAGAAGTTCAACGAGAAGCACTTACTAAAGAAAATATAGGAAATGAAATAATGAAGAAGTATGAGAAGCAACTCGTTATACGGGAAGATGGAATTCGATATTTTGCAAACCGTATTTGGGTACCGAAGTTGGGTGGATTAAGGAAGTTGATATTGAACGAGGCACATAAGACAAGATACTCGATACATCCTGGAGTTGGAAAGATGTATCAAGATCTTAAGACACATTATTGGTGGCCTAACTTAAAGACAGACGTTGCAACATATGTTGGGGAGTGTTTAACTTGTTCCAAGGTTAAAGCAGAACACCAAAAGCCGTCAGGGTTACTTCAACAACCAGAAATCCCAGAATGGAAATGGGACGGTATTACCATGGATTTCATCACGAAGTTACCAAAGACTGCCTGGGGATACGACACCATTTGGGTGATTGTTGATCGTCTCACCAAGTCTGCACATTTCTTGCCTATAAAGGAAACGGATAGAATGGAGAAACTATTACGATTGTATATAAAGGAAGTTGTTTCAAGGCATGGGATACCTATTTCCATTATATCCGATCGTGATAGTAGATTTACCTCAAAGTTTTGGCAATCACTACAGGAGGCACTAGGAACTCGTTTGGATATGAGTACCGCATATCATCCACAAACCGATGGACAGAGTGAGAGAACGATTCAGACTCTCGAAGACATGCTCAGGGCATGTGTGATCGATTTTGGAAACGGATGGGATAAATATCTACCGTTAGCAGAATTCTCGTATAATAATAGTTATCATGCGAGCATTGGAGCTGCGCCATTCGAAGCATTGTACGGAAGGAAGTGTAGATCTCCTATCTGTTGGAATGAAGTAGGAGATCGACATTTAACTGGTCCCGAGATCATACACGAAACGACCGAGAAGATAGTACAAATCAAGGAGAGATTGAAAACATCCCGTAGTCGCCAAAAGAGCTACGCCGATGTTCGAAGGAAACCATTAGAGTTTCAGGTTGGGGACATGGTTATGCTAAAGGTGTCACCTTGGAAAGGTGTGATACGTTTCGGCAAAAGGGGTAAACTAAACCCAAGGTACGTAGGCCCGTTCAAGATCATCGAACGCATTGGACCGGTAGCTTATCGACTCGAGTTACCGCAACAACTCGCCGGAGTACATAATACCTTTCACATCTCGAACCTTAAGAAGTGTCTTGCAAAGGAAGACCTTACCATTCCTCTTGAAGAAATCCATGTCGACGAGAAACTACAATTCGTCGAAGAACCAATCGAAATCATGGACCGTGAAGTTAAAAAGCTCAAACAGAGCAATATACCGATTGTTAAGGTTCGTTGGAATGCTAGAAGAGGTCCCGAGTTTACTTGGGAACGAGAGGATCAGATGAAGCAAAAGTATCCACACTTGTTTCTCGATGACGCAAAATAGGTACAATTTTAAAATTTCGGGACGAAATTTATTTAACGGGGAGGTAATGTAACGACCCGCACTTTTTCGATCATACTATACTTATAAGATTAATATTTACATAAATTAAACCTTGCCAACATGATAAGCAATCCAAATTGTCGAGATTTATATTTCCGAAAAGAGTTTTACACAACGTTTGACCGTCTAGTTTGACCGATGATATCACGAACTATACAACGTATGATAATTATACGTTTGTGTATATATATATGTATATATACATGTTTAACATGATTAATAAATGTTTTAATATCTCATTTTATATTAATAACAACAAGTTATATGTGTATTTTGAAACTACTAACTTAAGTTTTCAAAACGATAACTATACGTAACGTTATTTGACATAAATACTTAAGACATATAATGTTTATACATATATTGTATAAGTAATGTATTTAATCACTTTTAAGAACTTAAATACATAAAATCATATAAGTGTATTCACAAAAGATAGCTATATTTGAATCCTCATTCCATTTTTCACAAAATTTCTATACGTATACCTAGAGTATTTGTACTCGTATCATACCAAGCTTCTATACGTATTTACTATTGGTATATACACATCAAATCACCACCTAACCAGCCCTTATTCATGCCTTATGTATAAGGTAATTACTTTTGAATCATTGCAAGACTAATTACAAAAATACAAACTAGAATTTTGTCATGTTATCCTTAAAGATCACATTTTTAGGAGTATATATGTATCATCATTTTTGATTCATTTTTACTTCAATCTCTTAACTAAAAACACACACTCTTTCTTACTCTCTAAACTCCATAACAATCCAGCAAAGTTCCATAAAGATCTAGCTTCAAAAACCATACTAAAACACCATAAGAAAACCATACAAAAACACTTCAAGAAAACCCTCCAAGAACACCAACTTACTTCCAATCTTTCATCCACTTCCATCACCCTTTTGATTCTAGCTTCTTACTTCTCTTTTACAGCAACTTCATCCAAGGAACTTGAGGTAGAATCTATGTTCATAACCTTATTCGATTCATATATATATAGCTATCTTATTTTGTGGTACAAAAGTTTAACAACAAGAACATAGTTTGAATGTTTTCAAACTTGTTTGCAAACTAAATAGATCCTTCTAACTTAACTTTTAAAATACTTCAAGACATGTAACATAACTTATTTATATGTTAATTTAACAAGGTAAAACTTGGTTTTTCAAAGTATAAGTATTTTTGGAAAAATGGTCATTAAATGATTTTGTTGTAACAAAATGTTTAACTTCATATGTTTCACTAAACTTTCACTTATGCCGTATGATTTTGAATACAAACCAAGGTATTTACAGTTCATAGTCTTAAAGAAGAACTCGATCCAAGAAGATGGCAATTTGAATCAACGAAAACGGACTTGTAACGAAGAAACTATGACCGAAACAAAATTGGCTATCCTAGACATTTTCAACTACGGGATCAATTGGAAAAAAATGATATAAATCACATATTTCTAAGATAACATGATATTTTATATATATGTACTTATAATTCAATTTTATATGGTTCAGGATCACCCGTAAACAACACGAGAAGATTAATCATAAGATCCCATGATTGTACGCAACACGTCATTTGACAACACCGGTACTTTATGTACGCAACACGTCATTTGACAACACCGGTACCATGGGTCAAGATTAATCTCGACCAATACATATACGATGGGGTTTTATTTATTTCGTTGGGGGTTTTGTTTATTGCGGGTATATTAAACATCTAAAAATGAACCATTAAAAATTGAATTACTAACATCGGAATGCTAACTACGGACTAAGGAAATATTCAAAATATTAAAAGTATAACAAGTATATATATATAACGTTTGTTTTAAAATGAAAACATATTGATATATTATATATGGATAGGTTCGTGATATCAACCGGAAGACCGAGTCAAAATATATATATCATCAAGACAAGAGTGAGTATATAGTCCCACTTTTAAACTCTAAATATTTCGGGATGAGAATACATGTATTTTATGTTTTACGTTATGGACACAAGTAACTGAAAAATATATTCTACGTTGAGTTGTACCACTGGCATACTTCCCTGTAGCTTGGTAACTAATATTTACAGCGGTATTGTAAACGCGAATCCTGTTGATAGATCTATCGGGCCTGACAACCCCAACCGGACTGGACGACCAGTATTCAACGGTTGCACAGTACTTCGTTTCGTGACTACACTTGGTACGGTGTAGTAAGATTTCATAATAAAGGGAATATGCGACGTGATTAAATGTTAAGTATGGTTACCAAGTGCTCAACCACTTAGAATATTTTTATTAAACTGTTTATATATGAAATCTTGTGGTCTATATATATATTGCTGCGCACTAAACCTATATCTCACCAACTTTATGTTGACGTTTTTAAACATGTTTATTCTCAGGTGATAATTAAAGCTTCCGCTGCATTATGTTGAATCTAAGCAGGATCATGCGTACTCATATTTGTGTCAAAAATAAAACTGCATATCCGAGGACGTGTGTTGTAAAATATGCTAGAAATCGTGTTGTTATTATCATTTGTAAAGTTTGTAAGTCGAAGATTATCGTTAAACGATAATCATCTTTTTATTGTCTAAAGCTTGTAACAAAAATAATGGTTTGGTTTGTAATGTATAATATATGCAGTTTTCCTTTTTAAAAATGTCGCATATAGAGGTCAATACCTCGCAATGAAATCATACGTTATCTAACACGTTCTTATGGTTAAGGACGGGTTATGACAAATATATCACATAATATATACATGTTAATAATATATAGTTTCCAACAAAAATATTAAGCAATCATTTTTAAAGAAAACACGATCGAAGTCCAGACTCACTAATGCATCCTAACAAACTCGGTAAGACACACTAATGCAAATTTTCTGGTTCTCTAAGACCAACGCTCGGATACCAACTGAAATGTCCCGTTCTTATTGATTAAAAACGTTCCATATTAATTGATTTCGTTGCGAGGTTTTGACCTCTATATGAGACGTTTTTCAAAGACTGCATTCATTTTAAAACAAACCATAACCTTTATTTCATCAATAAAGGTTTAAAAAGCTTTACGTAGATTATCAAATAATGATAATCTAAAATATCCTGTTTACACGCGACCATTACATAATGGTTTACAATACAAATATGTTACAACGAAATAAGTTTCTTGAATGCAGTTTTTACACAATATCATACAAGCATGGACTCCAAATCTCGTCCTTATTTAAGTATGCGACAGCGGAAGCTCTTAATAATCACCTGAGAATAAACATGCTTAAAACATCAACAAAAATGTTGGTGAGTTATAGGTTTAACCTATATATTATCAAATTATAATAATAGACCACAAGATTTCATATTTCAATACACATCCCATACATAGAGATAAAAATCATTCATATGGTGAACACCTGGTAACCAACATTAACAAGTTGCATATATAAGAATATCCCCATCATTCCGGGATACCCTTCGGATATGATATAAATTTCGAAGTACTAAAGCATCCGGTACTTTGGATGTGGTTTGTTAGGCCCAATAGATCTATCTTTAGGATTCGCGTCAATTAGGGTGTCTGTTCCCTAATTCTTAGATTACCGGACTTAATAAAAAGAGGCATATTCGATTTTGATAATTCAACCATAGAATGTAGTTTCACGTACTTGTGTCTATTTTGTAAATCATTTACAAAACCTGCATGTATTCTCATCCCAAAAATATTAGATTTTAAAAGTGGGACTATAACTCACTTTCACAGATTTTTACTTCGTCGGGAAGTAAGACTTGGCCACTGATTGATTCACGAACCTATAACAATATATACATATATATCAAAGTATGTTCAAAATATATTTACAACACTTTTAATATATTTTGATGTTTTAAGTTTATTAAGTCAGCTGTCCTCGTTAGTAACCTACAACTAGTTGTCCACAGTTAGATGTACAGAAATAAATCGATAAATATTATCTTGAATCAATCCACGACCCAGTGTATACGTATCTCAGTATTGATCACAACTCAAACTATATATATTTTGGAATCAACCTCAACCCTGTATAGCTAACTCCAACATTCACATATAGAGTGTCTATGGTTGTTCCGAAATATATATAGATGTGTCGACATGATAGGTCGAAACATTGTATACGTGTCTATGGTATCTCAAGATTACATAATATACAATACAAGTTGATTAAGTTATGGTTGGAATAGATTTGTTACCAATTTTCACGTAGCTAAAATGAGAAAAATTATCCAATCTTGTTTTACCCATAACTTCTTCATTTTAAATCCGTTTTGAGTGAATCAAATTGCTATTGTTTCATATTGAACTCTATTTTATGAATCTAAACAGAAAAAGTATAGGTTTATAGTCGGAAAAATAAGTTAAAAGTCGTTTTTGTAAAGGTATTCATTTCAGTCGAAAGAACGACGTCTAGATGACCATTTTAGAAAACATACTTCCACTTTGAGTTTAACCATAATTTTTGGATATAGTTTCATGTTCATAATAAAAATCATTTTTCCAGAATAACAACTTTTAAATCAAAGTTTATCATAGTTTTTAATTAACTAACCCAAAACAGCCCGCGGTGTTACTACGACGGCGTAAATCCGGTTTTACGGTGTTTTTCGTGTTTCCAGGTTTTAAATCATTAAGTTAGCATATCATATAGATATAGAATATGTGTTTAGTTGATTTTAAAAGTCAAGTTAGAAGGATTAACTTTTATTTGCGAACAAGTTTATAATTAACTAAACTATGTTCTAGTGATTACAAGTTTAAACCTTCGAATAAGATAGCTTTATATGTATGAATCGAATGATGTTATGAACATCATTACTACCTCAAGTTCCTTGGATAAACCTACTGGAAATAAGAAAAATGGATCTAGCTTCAAAGGATCCTTGGATGGCTTGAAAGTTCTTGAAGCAGAATCATGACACGAAAACAATATAAAGTAAGATTTCTACTCGAAATAAGATTGTTATAGTTATAGAAATTGAATTAAAGTTTGAATATGATTATTACCTTGTATTAGAAAGATAACCTACTGTAAGTAACAAAGGTTTCTTGATCTTGGATGATTACTTGGAATGGATTTAGAAAACTTGGAAGTAAACTTGCAATCTTAGAAGTATTCTTGATTTTATGAAACTAGAACTTTTGGAATTTATGAAGAACACTTAGAACTTGAAGATAGAACTTGAGAGAGATCAATTAGATGAAGAAAATTGAAGAATTAAAGTGTTTGTAGGTGTTTTTGGTCGTTGGTGTATGGATTAGATATAAAGGATATGTAATTTTGTTTTCATGTAAATAAGTCATGAATGATTACTCATATTTTTGTAATTTTATGAGATATTTCATGCTAGTTGCCAAATGATAGTTCCCACACGTGTTAGGTGACTCACATGGGCTGCTAAGAGCTGATCATTGGAGTGTATATATGTAGTGACCCGAACTTTTCCATGTTTATATATATTAATTGAGATTGATATTTACATGATTAAATGTTTCCAACATGTTAAGCAATCAAACTTGTTAAGACTTGATTAATTGAAATATGTTTCATATAGACAATTGACCACTCAAGTTGACCGGTGATTCACGAACGTTAAAACTTGTAAAAACTATATGATGACATATATATGAATATATATATAGTTAACATGATACTATGATAAGTAAACATATCATTAAGTATATTAACAATGAACTACATATGTAAAAACAAGACTACTAACTTAATGATTTTTAAAAGAGACATATATGTAACGATTATCGTTGTAAAGACATTTAATGTATATATATCATATTAAGAGATATTCATACATGATAATATCATGATAATATAATAATTTAAAATCTCATTTGATATTATAAACATTGGGTTAACAACATTTAACAAGATCGTTAACCTAAAGGTTTCAAAACAACACTTACATGTAACGACTAACGATGACTTAACAACTCAGTTAAAATGTATATACATGTAGTGTTTTAATATATATTTATACACTTTTGAAAGACTTCAATACACTTATCAAAATACTTCTACTTAACAAAAATGCTTATAATTACATCCTCGTTCAGTTTCATCAACAATTCTACTCGTATGCACCCGTATTCTTACTCGTACAATGCACAGCTTTTAGATGTATGTACTATTGGTACATACACTCCAATGATCAGCTCTTAGCAGCCCATGTGAGTCACCTAACACTTGTGGGAACCATCACTTGGCAACTAGCATGAAATATCTCATAAAATTACAAAAATATGAGTAATCATTCATGACTTATTTACATGAAAACAAAATTACATATCCTTTATATCTAATCCATACACCAACGACCAAAAACACCTAAAAACACTTTCATTCTTCAATTTTCTTCATCTAATTGATCTCTCTCAAGTTCTATCTTCAAGTTCTAAGTGTTCTTCATATATTCTACAAGTTCTAGTTACATAAAATCAAGAATACTTTCAAGTTTGCTAGCTCACTTCCAATCTTGTAAGGTGATCATCCAACCTCAAGAAATCTTTGTTTCTTACAGTAGGTTATCATTCTAATACAAGAACTTCGAGCCATCCAAGGATCCGTTGAAGCTAGATCCATTTTTCTCTTTTACAGTAGGTTTATCCAAGGAACTTAAGGTTCGTGAATCAACCAGTGGCCAAGTCTTACTTCCCGACGAAGTAAAAATCTGTGAAAGTGAGTTATAGTCCCACTTTTAAAATCTAATATTTTTGGGATGAGAATACATGCGGGTTTTATAAATGATTTACAAAATAGACACAAGTACGTGAAACTACATTCTATGGTTGAATTATCGAAATCGAATATGCCCCTTTTTATTAAGTCTGGTAATCTAAGAATTAGGGAACAGACACCCTAATTGACGCGAATCCTAAAGATAGATCTATTGGGCCTAACAAACCCCATCCAAAGTACCGGATGCTTTAGTACTTCAAAATTTATATCATATCCGAAGGGTGTCCCGGAATGATGGGGATATTCTTATATATGCATCTTGTTAATGTCGGTTACCAGGTGTTCACCATATGAATGATTTTTATCTCTATGTATGGGATGTGTATTGAAATATGAAATCTTGTGGTCTATTATTATGATTTGATATATATAGGTTAAACCTATAACTCACCAACATTTTTGTTGACGTTTTAAGCATGTTTATTCTCAGGTGATTATTAAGAGCTTTCGCTATCGCATACTTAAATAAGGACGAGATTTGGAGTCCATGCTTGTATGATATTGTGTAAAAACTGCATTCAAGAAACCTATTTTGTTGTAACATATTTGTATTGTAAACCATTATGTAATGGTCGTTTGTAAACAGGATAATTTAGATTATCATTATTTGATAATCTACGTAAAGCTTTTTAAACCTTTATTGATGAAATAAAGGTTATGGTTTGTTTTAAAATGAATGCAGTCTTTGAAAAATGTCTCATATAGAGGTCAAAACCTCGCAACGAAATCAATTAATATGGAACGTTTTTAATCAATAAGAACGGGACATTTCAGTTGGTATCCGAGCGTTGGTCTTAGAGAACCAGAATTTTGCATGAGTGTGTCTTATCGAGTTTGTTAGGATGCATTAGTGAGTCTGGACTTCGACCGTGTTTACTTGAAAAATGATTGCTTAACAAATTTTGTTGGAAACTATATATTTTTAACATGTGAATATTATGTGATATATTAATCTCTTAACGTGTTTGATATTATGTGATAGATGTCTACCTCTAGAACAAGTCCCATTGACTAACCTAATAATAATGAAGAGTCAAATGTAAATTGAAATGATTCGTGGACTGATTCACAAGTTCCCGAAGAGGAACCGGAAGAAGAGTCAGAACCGGAAGAAGAATCGGAACCGGAAGAAGAATCGGAACCGGATGAAGAAATAGAACCGGTGGGGGAAATAATAAAACGGTTAAGTAAAAGAAAATCCTCAACCAACCGACCAAGGTTAATTATGGTCAATGGTGTTTTCGCCAAGGAAGCAAAATATTGGGAGGATTACCAATTCTCCGATGAATCGGATTTCGACGAGAATTCCGATGATGTTATAGAAATTACCCCAACTGAATTTAAAAAGGCAAAAGAAAATAATAAGGGAAAGGGCATAAAAATAGAGAAATCTAATTCCAACCCCGATGAACTTTATATGTATCGTCAACCCCCGAAGTCCTTAAGTTGTAACAATGACCCGGGAACCTCTAAACCACCAGGTTTTTCTAAACCAATGTGGAAAACGACGGCTCGTATTAGGGGAACATCATATATCCCTAGAAACTTGGCAAAACGAACCAAAACCGAAGAAGAAGAAACGAGCGAGTCGGAATAAGATAGTTGTATTCGTGTGGTGTAATATATGTAATATAGTGTGCTTATGCTTTATGATATATGTAAAAAAATTGCTTGTATTAATAAGTAATTTTTTTTATGAATCTAACTCTTGTCTATTTTACAGTATAAAAACACAAAATGGATAGACAACCCAATATTTTAAGAGACCTACCCGGAGACATGATTGATGAAATCTTGTCTAGAGTCGGTCAGAATTCTTCGGCACAACTATTTAAGGCGAGATCAGTTTGTAAGACATTCGAAGAACGTTCCAAGAATGCCTTGGTTTATAAAAGGCTTTCGTTCGAAAGATGGGGGATATCACATTGGGAAATCCATAAGTTACGATGTGTTTACTTTGACGCATATATTGCGGGGAACCTAAATGCTATTTTACGCAATGGGTTAAGAAATTATTTTGACTCAATATATCCGAATATTGGACTTCGTGATTTAGAAAAAGCGGCTAACATGCAACATAAAGAAGCATGTTATGCTTACGGATTAGTAATGTTCGCTTCTCACCAAAGCGAGAACAAGAACATCGGGCTACAACTATTAAACAAAACGTTCCCACAAGTGACGGAGTCGGTAATTCGGGTAAGAAATGAGGTTTTTAGATTATTAAGGGACTGTTGGACATTACGTAACCCTCGTCCCTTTGACGACGTTACAACACGCTGTCTTATCAACGGCCATAACGGTTATGTTCCACAAGACCAAGGATGGGAAGTAGTCCTAGTAAAACCAGAATGCATGACTTGTTTCTGGACGTATGAATTACGTGTCTTTATTGCCTTTGCTGAACGACTTGTGTACTAGCTAGAATTATCTTCACAACCATCTTGTATCAAATTTATTGTGTGCTATATTTCATGCTATATGTAAAATAAGCGGTATTGTAAGTTTGTAAAATATTGTGTAAAAGTTTGAACGCGAAATATTATTATAATCAGTTTTTCATATAGAATTGTAGTAGTTGAATTGTATATTAGCTGCTAAGTATGAACTTAACGGGTAGGTACTACCCGAATTTAAACTTATAAAATGCTAATATGAAGAAAAAGCTTTTATAAATGAGTTCATATTATGCTACGAAATACTATTAACTACTCTTAATATTCTGTATGATTAACTTGTTCCATTTGACTATTTTGAAGGAAATGGCAACGACTACTCGACACACCGTGAATATGAATGAAGAGGAATTTCGTACTTTTCTAGCTTCAAACATAGCCGCAGTACAGGCTGAGCTACATACCAACAATAACCTTGGATCTAGCAGTACAGGAAATCGTGTAGGATGCACCTACAAAGAATTCACTGCCTGCAAACCTTTGGAATTTGATGGAACCGAAGGACTGATCGGATTGAAACGGTGGACCGAGAAGGTCGAATCAGTGTTTGCCATAAGTAAGTGTACTGAAGAGGACAAAGTGAAGTACGCTACGCATACCTTCACAGGTTCTGCGTTAACATGGTGGAATACCTATCTAGAGCAAGTGGGACAAGACGATGCGTACGCACTACCGTGGTCAGCATTCAAGCACTTGATGAACGAGAAGTACCGTCCCAGAACCGAGGTCAATAAGCTCAAGACAGAACTTAGAGGGTTACGAACCCAAGGATTTGATATTACCATGTACGAAAGACGATTCACAGAATTGTGCCTATTGTGTCCGGGAGCGTTCGAAGATGAGGAAGAGAAGATCGACGCGTTTGTGAAAGGATTACCGGAAAGAATCCAAGAAGATATAAGTTCACACGAGCCCGCCTCCATACAACAGGCATGTAGAATGGCTCACAAACTAGTGAACCAGATTGAAGAAAGAATTAAAGAACAGACTGCTGAAGAGGCCAATGTGAAGCAAGTCAAAAGAAAATGGGAGGAAAATGGTGATAAGAATCACCAATACAACAATAACAGCAATTACAACAATAATCGCAACAATTATCCCAACAATCGCAACATCAATCGCAACTACAACAAACGGCCCAATAACAACAACAACAACAACAACAACAACAACAACAACAACAACAACAACAACAACAACAACAACAACAACAACAACAGCAGCAACTACAACAATCATCCCAACAACAATAATAACCGCAACAACAACAACAACAATCAGAAGCAGCTATGCCAAAGGTGTGAAAAGTATCACTCGGGGTTCTGCACCAAATTTTGCAACAAGTGTAAAAGAAATGGTCATAGCGCGGCGAAGTGTGAGGTCTACGGACCAGGGGTTAATAGAACGAAAGGAACAAATGGTGTCGGAACGAGTAATGACGGAGCAAGTAGTGTCGGAGCAAGTTATGCCAATGTAGTTTGTTATAAATGTGGAAAACTGGGCCACATTATTAGAAATTGTCCGAATCAGGAGAACACGAATGGACAAGGCCGCGGAAGAGTTTTCAATATTAATGCGGCAGAGGCACAGGAAGACCCGGAGCTTATTACGGGTACGTTTCTTATTGACAATAAATCTGCTTACGTTTTATTTGATTCGGGTGCGGATAGAAGCTATATGAGTAGAGATTTTTGTGCTAAATTAAGTTGTCCATTGACGTCTTTGGATAGTAAATTTTTACTCGAATTAGCAAATGGTAAATTAATTTCAGCAGATAATATATGCCGGAATCGAGAAATTAAACTGGTTAGCGAAACATTTAAGATTGATTTGATACCAGTAGAGTTAGGGAGTTTTGATGTGATAATCGGTATGGACTGGTTGAAAGAAGTGAAAGCAGAGATCGTTTGTTACAAAAATGCAATTCGCATTATACGAGAAAAAGGAAAACCCTTAATGGTGTACGGAGAAAAGGGCAACACGAAGCTACATCTTATTAGTAATTTGAAGGCACAAAAACTAATAAGAAAAGGTTGCTATGCTGTTCTAGCACACGTCGAGAAAGTACAAACTGAAGAAAAGAGCATCAATGATGTTCCCATTGCAAAAGAATTTCCCGATGTATTTCCGAAAGAATTACCGGGATTACCCCCACATCGATCCGTTGAATTTCAAATAGATCTTGTACCAGGAGCTGCACCAATAGCTCGTGCTCCTTACAGACTCGCACCCAGCGAGATGAAAGAACTGCAAACCCAACTGCAAGAACTATTAGAACGTGGTTTCATTAGACCAAGCACATCACCATGGGGAGCTCCTGTTTTGTTTGTCAAGAAGAAAGATGGCACATTCAGGTTGTGTATCGACTACCGAGAGTTGAACAAACTTACCATCAAGAACCGCTACCCACTACCGAGAATCGACGACTTATTTGATCAACTACAAGGCTCGTCTGTTTATTCAAAGATTGACTTACGTTCCGGGTATCATCAAATGTGGGTGAAAGAAGATGATATTCCAAAGAATGCTTTCAGAACACGTTATGGTCATTACGAGTTTATGGTCATGCTGGTTGGTTTAACTAATGCACCAGCTGTGTTCATGGACCTTATGAACCGAGTGTGTGGACCATACCTTGACAAGTTTGTCATTGTTTTCATTGATGACATACTTATTTACTCAAAGAATGACCAAGAACACGGTGAACATTTGAGAAAGGTGTTAGAAGTATTGAGGAAGGAAGAATTGTACGCTAAGTTTTCAAAGTGTGCATTTTGGTTGGAAGAAGTTCAATTCCTCGGTCACATAGTGAACAAAGAAGGTATTAAGGTGGATCCGGCAAAGATAGAAACTGCTGAAAAGTGGGAAACCCCGAAAACTCCGAAACACATACGCCAGTTTTTAGGACTAGCTGGTTACTACAGAAGGTTCATCCAAGACTTTTCCAGAATAGCAAAACCCTTGACTGCATTAACGCATAAAGGGAAGAAATTTGAATGGAATGATGAACAAGAGAAAGCGTTTCAGTTATTGAAGAAAAAGCTAACTACGGCACCTATATTGTCATTGCCTGAAGGGAATGATGATTTTGTGATTTATTGTGACGCATCAAAGCAAGGTCTCGGTTGTGTATTAATGCAACGAACGAAGGTGATTGCTTATGCGTCTAGACAATTGAAGATTCACGAACAAAATTATACGACGCATGATTTGGAATTAGGCGCGGTTGTTTTTGCATTAAAGACTTGGAGGCACTACTTATATGGGGTCAAAAGTATTATATATACCGACCACAAAAGTCTTCAACACATATTTAATCAGAAACAACTGAATATGAGGCAGCGTAGGTGGATTGAATTATTGAATGATTACGACTTTGAGATTCGTTACCACCCGAGGAAGGCAAATGTGGTAGCCGATGCCTTGAGCAGGAAGGACAGAGAACCCATTCGAGTAAAATCTATGAATATAATGATTCATAATAACCTTACTACTCAAATAAAGGAGGCGCAACAAGGAGTTTTAAAAGAGGGAAATTTAAAGGATGAAATACCCAAAGGATCGGAGAAGCATCTTAATATTCGGGAAGACGGAACCCGGTATAGGGCTGAAAGGATTTGGGTACCAAAATTTGGAGATATGAGAGAAATGGTACTTAGAGAAGCTCATAAAACCAGATACTCAATACATCCTGGAACGGGGAAGATGTACAAGGATCTCAAGAAATATTTTTGGTGGCCGGGTATGAAAGCCGATGTTGCTAAATACGTAGGAGAATGTTTGACGTGTTCTAAGGTCAAAGCTGAGCATCAGAAACCATCAGGTCTACTTCAATAACCCGAAATCCCGGAATGGAAATGGGAAAACATTACCATGGATTTCATCACTAAATTGCCAAGGACTGCAAGTGGTTTTGATACTATTTGGGTAATAGTTGATCGTCTCACCAAATCAGCACACTTCCTGCCAATAAGAGAAGATGACAATATGGAGAAGTTAGCACGACTGTATTTGAAGGAAGTCGTCTCCAGACATGGAATACCAATCTCTATTATCTCTGATAGGGATGGCAGATTTATTTCAAGATTCTGGCAGACATTACAGCAAGCATTAGGAACTCGTCTAGATATGAGTACTGCCTATCATCCACAAACTAATGGGCAGAGCAAAAGGACGATACAAACTCTTAAAGACATGCTACGAGCATGTGTTATTGATTTCGGAAACAGTTGGGATCGACATCTACCGTTAGCAGAATTTTCCTACAACAACAGCTACCATTCAAGCATTGAGATGGCGTCATTTGAAGCACTCTATGGTAGAAAGTGCAGGTCTCCAATTTGTTGGAGTGAAGTGGGGGATAGACAGATTACGGGTCCGGAGATTATACAAGAAACTACCGAGAAGATCATCCAAATTCAACAACGGTTGAAAACCGCCCAAAGTCGACAAAAGAGCTACGCTGACATTAAAAGAAAAGATATAGAATTTGAAATTGGAGAGATGGTCATGCTTAAAGTTGCACCTTGGAAAGGCGTTGTTCGATTTGGTAAACGAGGGAAATTAAATCCAAGGTATATTGGACCATTCAAGATAATTGATCGTGTCGGACCAGTAGCTTACCGACTTGAGTTACCTCAATAACTCGCGGCTGTACATAACACTTTCCACGTCTCGAATTTGAAGAAATGTTTTGCTAAAGAAGATCTCACTATTCCGTTAGATGAAATCCAAATCAATGAAAAACTCCAATTCATCGAAGAACCCGTCGAAATAATGGATCGTGAGGTTAAAAGACTTAAGCAAAACAAGATACCAATTGTTAAGGTTCGATGGAATGCTCGTAGAGGACCCGAGTTCACCTGGGAGCGTGAAGATCAGATGAAGAAGAAATACCCGCACCTATTTCCAGAAGATTCGTCAACATCTTCAACAGCTTAAAATTTCGGGACGAAATTTATTTAACGGGTAGGTACTGTAGTGACCCGAACTTTTCCATGTTTATATATATTAATTGAGATTGATATTTACATGATTAAATGTTTCCAACATGTTAAGCAATCAAACTTGTTAAGACTTGATTAATTGAAATATGTTTCATATAGACAATTGACCACCCAAGTTGACCGGTGATTCACGAACGCTAAAACTTGTAAAAACTATATGATGACATATATATGAATATATATATAGTTAACATGATACTATGATAAGTAAACATATCATTAAGTATATTAACAATGAACTACATATGTAAAAACAAGACTACTAACTTAATGATTTTTAAACGAGACATATATGTAACGATTATCGTTGTAAAGACATTTAATGTATATATATCATATTAAGAGATATTCATACATGATAATATCATGATAATATAATAATTTAAAATCTCATTTGATATTATAAACATTGGGTTAACAACATTTAACAAGATCGTTAACCTAAAGGTTTCAAAACAACACTTACATGTAACGACTAACGATGACTTAACGACTCAGTTAAAATGTATATACATGTAGTGTTTTAATATATATTTATACACTTTTGAAAGACTTCAATACACTTATCAAAATACTTCTACTTAACAAAAATGCTTATAATTACATCCTCGTTCAGTTTCATCAACAATTCTACTCGTATGCACCCGTATTCTTACTCGTACAATGCACAGCTTTTAGATGTATGTACTATTGGTATATACACTCCAATGATCAGCTCTTAGTAGCCCATGTGAGTCACCTAACACTTGTGGGAACCATCATTTGGCAACTAGCATGAAATATCTCATAAAATTACAAAAATATGAGTAATCATTCATGACTTATTTACATGAAAACAAAATTACATATCCTTTATATCTAATCCATACACCAATGACCAAAAACACCTAAAAACACTTTCATTCTTCAATTTTCTTCATCTAATTGATCTCTCTCAAGTTCTATCTTCAAGTTCTAAGTGTTCTTCATATATTCTACAAGTTCTAGTTACATAAAATCAAGAATACTTTCAAGTTTGCTAGCTCACTTCCAATCTTGTAAGGTGATCATCCAACCTCAAGAAATCTTTGTTTCTTACAGTAGGTTATCATTCTAATACAAGAACTTCGAGCCATCCAAGGATCCGTTGAAGCTAGATCCATTTTTCTCTTTTACAGTAGGTTTATCCAAGGAACTTAAGGTTCGTGAATCAACCAGTGGCCAAGTCTTACTTCCCGACGAAGTAAAAATCTGTGAAAGTGAGTTATAGTCCCACTTTTAAAATCTAATATTTTTGGGATGAGAATACATGCGGGTTTTATAAATGATTTACAAAATAGACACAAGTACGTGAAACTACATTCTATGGTTGAATTATCGAAATCGAATATGCCCCTTTTTATTAAGTCTGGTAATCTAAGAATTAGGGAACAGACACCCTAATTGACGCGAATCCTAAAGATAGATCTATTGGGCCTAACAAACCCCATCCAAAGTACCGGATGCTTTAGTACTTCGAAATTTATATCATATCCGAAGGGTGTCCCGGAATGATGGGGATATTCTTATATATGCATCTTGTTAATGTCGGTTACCAGGTGTTCACCATATGAATGATTTTTATCTCTATGTATGGGATGTGTATTGAAATATGAAATCTTGTGGTCTATTATTATGATTTGATATATATAGGTTAAACCTATAACTCACCAACATTTTTGTTGACGTTTTAAGTATGTTTATTCTCAGGTGATTATTAAGAGCTTTCGCTGTCGCATACTTAAATAAGGACGAGATTTGGAGTCCATGCTTGTATGATATTGTGTAAAAACTGCATTCAAGAAACCTATTTTGTTGTAACATATTTGTATTGTAAACCATTATGCAATGGTCGTGTGTAAACAGGATAATTTAGATTATCATTATTTGATAATCTACGTAAAGCTTTTTAAACCTTTATTGATGAAATAAAGGTTATGGTTTGTTTTAAAATGAATGCAGTCTTTGAAAAACGTCTCATATAGAGGTCAAAACCTCGCAACGAAATAAATTAATATGGAACGTTTTTAATCAATAAGAACGGGACATTTCAATATACCAATAGTACATACATCTAAAAGTTGTGTATTGTACGAGTACGAATACGGGTGCATACGAGTAGAATTGTTGATGAAACTGAACGAGGATGTAATTGTAAGCATTTTTGTTAAGTAGAAGTATTTTGATAAGTGTCTTGAAGTCTTTCAAAAGTGTATGAATACATATTAAAACACTACATGTATATACATTTTAACTGAGTCGTTAAGTCATCGTTAGTCGTTACATGTAAATGTTGTTTTGAAACCTTTAGGTTAACGATCTTGTTGAATGTTGTTAACCCATTGTTTATTATAACAAATGAGATGTTAAATTGTTATATTATCATTATATTATGATATATAATATATCTTAGTATGATATATATACAGTTAAATGTCGTTACAACGATAATCGTTACATATATGTCTCGTTTCGAAATCATTAAGTTAGTAGTCTTATTTTTACATATGTATTTCATTGTTAATACACTTAATAATATATTTACTTATCATTTAACATAATTAACCAAGTGTATCAATATCTTAATATGATTCATATGTACCTAGTAAGACGTTGTTATAACGATAATCGTTATATATATCGTTTTCGAGTTTCTTAAATTAATAGTCTCATTTTTATGTATATAACTCATTGTAAAAATACCTAATGAGATACATACTTATAATAAAATCATGTTAACTATATATATAACCATATATATGTCATCGTATAGTTTTTACAAGTTTTAACGTTCGTGAATCACCGGTCAACTTGGGTGGTCAATTGTCTATATGAAACCTATTTCAATTAATCAAGTCTTAACAAGTTTGATTGCTTAACATGTTGGAAATACTTAATCATGTAAATAACAATTTCATTTAATATATATATAAACATGGAAAAGTTCGGGTCACTACACATTCCCCTTAGCACGGTAACGTTTAGTCATTGGTTTTTGAACTGGTGAACGCGAATCTTAGATTTGGATCCATAGGGTTTGACATCCCCACTCGGGCTAGTCGCGCTAGCATTTAACGGGTGTTTAATACTTCGTGAACATACGCACTCGCCAAGTGTACTTTCAGGGGGTTATAAATGTTAAGTCTAGTTACCGGGTGCCCACCGTTATACATATACTTTTCATACTGTTTTGTTACACTAAAATCTCGTGGCCTACCTTACGTTACTGTTACAACTTAAACTATAGCTCACCAACATTCGTGTTGACTTTTAAGCGTGTATTTCTCAGGTGCCTAGAGGTTTCTTGCTTTCGCTGTTAGATTTGCTGTCTTGCTGTTAAGGACCTGCTGTATTAGTTATCCGCTGCATTACTAGAGATGTCTCATTCATGGAACTTTTCTTTTGCATTCGTAGTTTATGTTAATTTCAAACAATGGCTTTGTAACGACCTTAGGGTCAAATACTTATGTTTATGCTCCTATTCGTAGGATGCACGTTATCTTTTGTAAAACGCTACCTTTTTATGAATGCAATCTGGTTTTCAAATAGCATATAGTGTTTGACCGTGTGAAGATCCTGTTGTTGACGAATCGTACACGATGGTTTTGTACAGGGCATCACAAGATGAAAAACAAAGTTCGAAGAATAACATTCATCACGTTGAATGTATCAGGATTAAAATTGAATGTTATCTCGTTAAGCATTTTCTGGTCAAAATATTTACATTCATCACAAAGATCTTTTTTTAATCTTCATATTTTCACGTGATCTTAATGTGTGAGGAAAAAAAATTTAAAATGAAAAAAAAAATTAAAAAACTTATTTCCCCTTTCCTTAAAATCTGCTTGATCCTTGATAATGACCCTATGTGTGTGTGTGTGTGTGTGTGTGTGTGTGTGTGTGTGTGTGTACACACTATTTTAAGAGAAAGAGGAAGTACATTTAAATTTTTTTCGTTTTAAAAAAAAATTCACAAACATTAAGATTAAGTGAAAATATAAATATTTAAAAAAGACATTTTGTGTTAAATGTTATTCTTGTAACCAGAATACGCTCGAAGAAATAACATTTATTGATAAATGTTCCTGATAACATTCATCGTGATGCTTGTTATTTTTCAAGCGTTTTTTTCATCTTTTGTAAAGTTTTTTTTTTTTTTTTTTTTTTAAATTAGCCCGATTTGAAGTTTAAATTTTAGGGTTTAGGTTTAAGGTTTAGTGTTTTAGGTTTAGCCACTAAACCCTAAACTCTAAACGGTTTGTGTTAAAAACTCAACCTAAATCATAAATCTAAACCGTAAACCCTAATTTCTAAGCCCTAATTTCTAACCCTAATTTCTAAACCCTAAAAATATCGCTCGAAGAATAACATGCATCACGATGAATGTTATCAGGAACATTTATCGATGAATGTTATTGAATGATTGTGAAGTAAATTCTCCACCTTTATCACTTCTCAGACATTTAATCTTGGACCTAGTTTCGGTTTCAGTAAGCACTTTAAAACACTTAAAATTCAAAAGTTTCTCCTTTGTGCGATAAGAAATAGAACAATGTTTTTCTTGTTTAATCATCAATAAAAACAAGAACATATCGTTGACCACTTTGTGAGGCTGGAGTAATCAGCCCACATAAATCCGTGTGAATCAGTTGTAGTTTCCATGTGGCACGCCATTTGCTAGATTTTGGAATTGCTTCTCTGAGACGACCCGTCCTAATCCATAAGGACGAATACAATAAAAAAATGATTACATTGCGAGGTATTTGACCTTTATATGATACATTTTACAAACATTGCATTCGTTTTTAAAAGACAAACTTTCATTACATTGAAAGTTGACGGCATGCATACCATTTCATAATATATCCAGCTATAATTGACTTAATAATAATCTTGATGAACTCAACGACAGGAATGCAACGTCTTTGGAAATATGTCATGAATGACTCCAAGTAATATCTCTAAAATGAGCAAATGCACAGCGGAAGATTTCTTTAATACCTGAGAATAAACATACTTTCAAGTGTCAACCTAAAGGTTGGTGAGTTCATTAGTTTATCATAATAATCATTTCCATAATTTTTAATAGACCACAAGATTTAATTTTCATAGTTAACTGCAGGAACACTCATCTGTAAAAATTATAATACAGGAACACTCATCTGTATAAAAATCATTCATATGGTGAACACCTGGTAACCGACATTAACAAATGCATATAGAATATCCCCAAATATACAGTTACACTCATCTGTATATAAAATCGAAGTACTAAAGCATCCATAACCTGGATGGGGTTTGTTAGGCCCATAGATCTATCTTCAGGATTCGCGTCAATTAGGGGGTCTGTTCCCTAATTCTTAGGCTACCAAGCTAAAAGGGTGATATTCAATTTCGATAATCCAACCATAGAATGTAGTTTCGATTACTTGTGTCTATTTTGTAAAACATTTATAAAAGCAGCGCATGTATTCTCAGTTCCAAAAATATATATATTGCAAAAGCATTTAAAAAGGGAGCAAATGAAACTCACAATACGATATTTTGTAGTAAAAATATGCATACGACAAAACTGAACAATGCAGGGTTGGCCTCGAATTCACGAACCTATATCATTCATATATATATTAATACACATAATCGTAATCGAATTCGTTTATATATATAACTTATTAATTATATTATTTTTATATTAATAATATATTTATGTTTCATATATTCCTCTTATATATAAAAATACTTTGTTAAGTTATATGTGTTAAATATATTTATTTATATATTCCATTTGTTTATCAAAACAATAGTTCTAATTATACTAAGTTAATATTAGTAATGATAAATATAATGATAATAATAATAAAAATGATACTGTTAATATCAATGATAGTTTTAAAAATATTGATTTATTAATAATAATAATAATAATAACTTTATTAATAATGTTAATACTAATAAAAATGATATTGTTAATAATGATACTTATGTTAATATTAATAATAATAATACTAATAATAGTAAAAATGATACTAATACTAATGTTAATGAAAATAATAATTTTGTATTGTTTTCAAAATAATAATAATAATCGTAATCATAATAATGATCATAATACCTACACTTATATTAATAATAATAATAATATTAATAATACTCTTAATACTTAATGATAATATTTTGTGATAACAATAATGATACTAATATTTAATTATGTTAATGATGGTAACAATAACAATTAACTTATCCCTAATAACAATGATTAATAATAACAATAATATTTTATGAAAATCATAATACTTAAACTTATTATTTCATAATTATCTTATATAGAATCTTTTAGTAATCTTTTTATATTTTAGTCATGTACTCATAATCATAATAATAATATTAATAATGATAATAATAATAATAATAATTGTAATAATAAAAATAATTAAAATGAGTAAACTACCTTCAAGAAAAAGTCCCAAAAATAAAAGTCTATACCCAGGCTTGAACCTGAGACCTCTCGCCATCCAACACCCCCTCTAACCGCTACACTGCTACTGCATTTCTAACTTAAGCCACCTCCTATTTTTAATTAACCCGAAATTTCCTTTTTCAAGCCCAACAAATTTTTGTGTTAACTTGGCCCAACAGAAACAATCATACACGACCCAACACTTCTATATCTGATATATTCGGCCCAATTTTACAAAAAAATACGGTAGTCCAATAATAACTAAAATCAAGCCCAACAATTGAAATTGTATGTTCTCGATCCCATCCGGTACCGGAAACAGGAAAAGAAAGAGAAACCTAACATAAATTACGCGAATGCTGTTCATCATCTTCATAACATAAACTGTCGACATAATACCCATAGCAGCGAATAAGGGTTTTGGTTTAGTATTTGTAACTGAAACAGAAGCTAACAACTGCAGTAGCACTTCGAGTAACATTAGTAACAAGTGGGTTTGAATGTAAAGGTGATGGTGATGATTGGTTTTTAAACAGGAACATAAACACACCTGTAGTATCTTTATCCTTCCCTTGAACTGTTTATCTACTTCTCAAGTGGGTTTCGTTTAAATAGTAAACAAGGGTCTTCCAATAGCAGTAGTAGTAGAACCAATTGATGATGGTGGGTTATGGTTGTTCTTTGAAGAGGGTGATGATGATTGGGAGTTTGCAGGCGTGAAAGAAGGGAAGAGAGAACAAGTATTGTCGTGATTTGTAGAAAAGCAAGAGAGAGAGACATAGAAAGAAACATGAAAGGATTATGGTGTTGGTTTTAATGGTGATCTTGAGGTGTTCTTGTGGGTTTTGGATTGATGTGGTACTCGTAGCAGTAACAGCCGGACAGAGAACGTGTAGTTTATGGTGGTTATTAATCGAATAACAAGTGGTTGTTGGTGGTAGCTCGATGGTGGTGACATGGTGAGCAAAGTAAAATTACAAGATTAGAGTAGCAAGAGATCATAAGTGGTTTTCGATTGGTGATCTTTGGCGAGGTTGGTTTATGGTGGTAGTTTTGATTTTTGTGTGGTGATGGTGATCTCGTTAGTGTAAATAAAACGAGATAGTGGTGGTTGCCGTTGATAGTGAAGGTGGTAGTGGACAAGCATGGTTGCATTGTTTAAAGATGGGGGTGTGTAGGTTGTGGATGGTGCTCGGACGTACAAGAGTAATCAGAGAATAAGATGATAGATGGTTATGGTTTATCATACTTCTAATGTATATATGTATATTAAATGTTAGGATGTGAAAGGAAACAGAAACATTATAATATTAAAAGGCAAATAGTAACTCAATCAAAGATCATACATAGTTAGCAGCCGAGTGAATTGGATTTATCTACCGACAGTTTTCACGGACTATGTATCGTACGAAATCAGTGGCGAATAAAAGTGTTCAGAAAAATCCCATATTTTTAAATTAACTATATTTATTTATTTTGGTCATTATGGTATAAAATTCGATCCTTAGTTTGTTAAATAAAAATTACATCAACTGTCCCTCTCATTTCTGGGTAAAATATAAAAAGTGTTAAAACTTAACAAATAGTTCCTAAATACATTTTTAATAAGCCTAAAATTTATAGAACTCATTTTCGTATAACCGTTTATTTTAAAATTACATAAGTTTGAATTTAACTTGCTTAATATCAATCGAAACATCAAACAAGTATTACAATCATTTAATATTTATTTTTAATATACTTTATTTATATATATAGATATATTTTAAATAATAATTATTATAATATCCTATTTTTATTTTATTAATTTTTAATAACAACAACATATAATACTTCAAATTATATTTTGAATTATTATTTATATATACATACACACATATCTATTTACAATTAATTATTCGTGAATCGTCGAGAGCAGTCGAAGGTCAAATGATTTCATAACATAGTTCAAAGATTTTGAAATTCAATTTAATAGACTTTGCTTATTATGTCGAAACCATATAGAGATTAAGTTTAAATTTGGTCGGAAATTTTCGGGTTGTCACATTCTCGTTGTTATTTTCCAAATGCACAAGTCTCACATGCTGTAGTTTTTTTCCAACCAAACTAGGTAGCCTCTCCACCATCTTCCTGTATTGCATTGTTCTTAGAGCTTTGTGATTCACATGAGCGAAACGTCAGTGCCAAATATGATTGTTTTGATCATCGCTCACTTGCAAGCATCTTTCAGGTGATTCTGTTAACACACCATATATACTGGAAAAATTTAATTTCATGTCATCTTATAAGTAAAAAATCAAACCTCTTTGATGATGAAAGGTGCAATATATCCATCTTCAACAACAAACTTCACCTTCTTGTCTCAGAGTTGCCCAATGCTAATGAGATTTGAGGTTATCTGAGGGACATAGTAAACCTTAGTGATAACCTGAATTAATCCATCCACAATTAGCTAAATGTCTCTTAAGCCTCTGACATTTAATTTCAAATCATTTCCAAGCTTAACCGTGTGTACATAGCTTTGATCAAGACGTGTGAACCATTCTTTTACACTTGTCATTTGGTTGGAACATGCTGAGTCCAGAAACCATATTCCTATTGGTACTTTTTGTACAATGTCAACAGAAGCCATCAACAACAATTCTTCATTTCCATTGAACTATTAATTTGATATTCGTTCTCCAAACGAACATTCATATTGAAAATGTCCCATCTTATGACATTTGTAGCATTCCACACTTGACTTATCTAACTGGGAGCGACCACTGTAGTGACTCGAACTTTTCCATGTTTATATATATTAAATGAAATTGTTATTTACATGATTAAGTGTTTCCAACATGTTAAGCAATCAAACTTGTTAAGACTTGATTAATTTAAATAGGTTTCATATAGACAATTGACCACCCAAGTTGACCGGTGATTCACGAACGTTAAAACTTGTAAAAACTATATAATGACATATATATGATTATATATATAGTTAACATGATATTATGATAATTAAGTATCTCATTAGGTATTTTAACAATGAGTTATATACATAAAATTGAGTTTATTGAATTAAGAAACTCGAAACGATATATATAACGATTATCATTATAACAACGTCTTACTAAATACATTTGAATCATATTAAGATATTGATACACTATGTTTAATCATGATAAATGATAATTAAACATGTCATTAAGTGTATTAACAATGAACTACATATGTAAAAACAAGACTACTAACTTAATGATTTCGAAACGAGACATATATGTAACGATTATCGTTGTAACAACATTTAACTGTATATATATCATACTAAGATATATTAATATATCATAATATCATGATAATGTAATAATTTAACATCTCTTTAGATATAATAAACAATGGGTTAACAACATTTAACAAGAACGTTAACCTAAAGGTTTCAAAACAACATTTACATGTAACGACTAACGATGACTTAACGACTCAGTTAAAATGTATATACATGTAGTGTTTTAATATGTATTCATACACTTTTGAAAGACTTCAAGACACTTACTAAAATACTTTTACTTAACAAAAATGCTTACAATTACATCCTCGTTCAGTTTCATCAACAATTCTACTCGTATGCACCCGTATTCGTACTCGTACAATACATAGCTTTTAGATGTATGTACTATTGGTATATACACTCCAATGATCAGCTCTTAGCAGCCCATATGAGTTTCATTTGCTCCCTTTTTAAATGCTTTTGCAATATATATTTTTAGGACTGAGAATACATGCGCAGCATTTATAAATGTTTTACGAAATAGACACAAGTAATCGAAACTACATTATATGGTCGAATAATCGAAGCCGAATATGCCCCTTTTTACTTGGTGACCTAAGAATTAGTAAACCAGTCTACTAATTGACGCGAATCCTAAAGATAGATCTATTGAGCCCAACAAACCCCATCCGTTGTAGCGGATGCTTTAGTACTTCGAGTTTTTATATCATGTCTGATGGATCTCCCGGAATGATGGGGATATTCTTATATGCATCTTGTTAATGTCGGTTACCAGGTGTTAACCGTATGAATGATTTTTATCTCTATGTATGGGATGTATTGAAATATGAAATCTTGTGGTCTATTATTATGATTTGATAATATATAGGTTAAACCTATAACTCACCAACATTTTTGTTGACATTTTAAGCATGTTTATTCTTAGGTGATTATTAAGAGCTTCCGCTATTGCATACTAAAATAAGGACAAGATTTAGAGTCCATGCTTGTATGATATTATGTAAAACTGCATTCAAGAAACTTATTTTTGATGTAATATATTCATATTGTAAACCATTATGTAATTGTCGTGTGTAAACGGTATATTTTAGATTATCATTATTTGATAATCTACGTAATGTTTTTTAAACCTTTATCGATAAAATAAAGGTTATGGTTGTTTTAAAAATGAATGCAGTCTTTGAAAAACGTCTCATATAGAGGTCAAAACCTCGCGACGAAATCAATTAATATGGAACGCTTATAATCAATATGAACGGGAGATTTCAGTTGGTATCCGAGCGTTGGTCTTAGAGAACCGGAAATTTACATTAGTGTGTCTTATCGAGTTTGTTAGGATACATTAGTGAGTCTGGACTTCGACCGTATTTTCTTTAAAAACGATTGCTTAACACTTTTGTTGGAAACTATATATTATTAACATGTAAATATTATGTGATATATTAACCTCTTAATGTGTTTGATATTGTGTGATAGATGTCTACCACTAGTACAAATCCCATCAATTCACCTAATAATAATGAAAAGTCGAATATATTTTGGAAAGATTCACAAATTCCCGAAGAGGAACCGGAAGAAGAGGAACCGGAAGAGGAGGAACCGGAAGAGGAGGAACCGGAAGAGGAGGAACCGGAAGAGGAGGAACCGGAAGAAGAAGAGGTTTCGGAGGAAGAAATATTGATACCTATAGTAAATCGATTAAATAAAAGAAAATCCTCAACCAACGGACCAAAGTATTGGGAAGACTATCAATTTTCTGATGAATCGGATCCCGATGAGGATTCCGATGATGTTATAGAAATTACCTCGACCCAATTTAATAAAGCGAAAGAAAATAATAAGGGAAAGGGTATAAAAATAGAGAAACCCAATTTCAACCCCGATAAACTTTATATGTATCGGCAACATCCGTATTTCCTAAAATGTAACAATGACCTGGGAACCTCTAAACCACCAGGTTTTTCTAAACCATTGTGGAAAATGATGGCTCGTATTAGAGGAACACCATATATTCCTAGAAAATTAGGAAAACAAATCAAGTCCGAAGAAGAAGAAACCAGTGATTCAGATTAGAGGGTTGTAATCATGTTGTGTATTATATGTATTGTAGTGTGCTTGTACATTTATGTTCTATGTAAAAATTGCTTGTATTGTTTGTTAATTATCTTTTACGAATCTAATCCTTGTCTATTTTACAGTATAAAAACAAAATGGACGTTAAGGGTAGACAACCGAATATTTTAGAAGACCTACCAGAGGATATGATTGGGGAAATCTTGTCTAGAGTCGGTCAGAATTCATCAGCACATTTAGTTATGGCGAAATTAACTTGTCAAACATTTGAAAGACTTTCCAGAAATGCCTTAGTTTATAAAAGGCTTTCCTTTGATAGGTGGGGTATATCACATTGGGGAGACCGTAAGTTACGCCGTGTTTTCGTTAAACCGTTAAATGCGGGGAACCCAAATACAATTTTACGCTACGGGTTAAGAACCTATTTTGACTCAACATATCCCAACATAGGATTTCGTGAATTAGAAAGAGCTTCTAACATGCAACATAAAGAAGCATGTTATGCTTACGGGTTAGTGATGTTCGCTTCTTACCAAAGTGAGAAAAAGAACATCGGATTGCAGCTTTTAAATAAAACCTTCTCACAAGTGACGGATTCAGTATTTGGGGTGAGAAACAATGTTTTTAGATTATTACGGGGCAGTTGGACATTACAAAACCCTCATCCTTTTGACGACATTACAACATGCTGCCTAGCCAATGGTCATAACGGTTATTTTCCACAAGATCAAGGATGGGAAGTGTAGTGACCCGAACTTTTCCATGTTTTTATATATTAAATGAAATTGATATTTACATGATTAAATGTTTCTAACATGTTAAGCAATCAAACTTGTTAAGACTTGATTAATTGAAATAGGTTTCATATAGACAATTGACCACCCAAGTTGACCGGCGATTCACGAACGTTAAAACTTGTAAAAACTATATGATGACATATATATGGATATATATATATAGTTAACATGATATTATGATAAGTAAACATATCATTAAGTATATTAACAATGAACTACATATGTAAAAACAAGACTACAAACTTAATGATTTTGAAACGAGACATATATGTAACGATTATCGTTGTAACGACATTTAATGTATATATATCATATTAAGATATATTAATACATCATGATATCATGATAATGTAATAATTTAACATCTCATTTGATTTAATAAATAATGGGTTAACAACATTTAACAAGATCGTTAACCTAAAGGTTTCAAAACAACACTTACATGTAACAACTAACGATGACTTAACGACTCAGTTAAAATGTATATACATGTAGTATTTTAATATGTATTCATACACTTTTGAAAGACTTCAAGACACTTATAAAAATACTTCTACTTAACAAAAATGCTTACAATTACATCCTCGTTCAGTGTCATCAACAATTCTACTCGTATGCACCGTATTCGTACTCGTACAATACACAGCTTTTAGATGTATGTACTATTGGTATATACACTATAATTATCAGCTCTTAGCAGCCCATGTGAGTCACCTAACACATGTGGGAACCATCATTTGGCAACTAGCATGAAATATCTCATAAAATTACAAAAATATGAGTAATCATTCATGACTTATTTACATGAAAACAAAATTACATATCCTTTATATCTAATCCATACACCAACGACCAAAAACACCTAAAAATACTTTCATTCTTCAATTTTCTTCATCTAATTAATCTCTCTCAAGTTCTATCTTCAAGTTCTAAGTGTTCTTCATATATTCTACAAGTTCTAGTTTCATAAAATCAAGAATACTTCCAAGTTTGCTAGCTTACTTCCAATCTTGTAGAATGATCATCCAACCTCAAGAAATTTTTATTATTTACAGTAAGATATCTTTTTAATACAAGGTAATACTCATATTCAAACTTTGATTCAATTTCTATAACTATAACAATCATATTTCGAGTGGAAATCTTACTTGAACTTGTTTTCGTGTCATGATTCTGCTTCAAGAACTTTCAAGCCATCCAAGGATCCTTTGAAGCTAGATCCATTTTTCTCATTTCCAGTAGCTTTATCCATAAAAATTTAGGTAGTAATGATGTTCATAACATCATTCGATTCATACATATAAAGCTATCTTATTCGAAGGTTTAAACTTGTAATCACTAGAACATAGTTTAGTTAATTCTAAACTTGTTCG
Source organism: Rutidosis leptorrhynchoides (assembly GCF_046630445.1). Taxonomy (NCBI): domain Eukaryota; kingdom Viridiplantae; phylum Streptophyta; class Magnoliopsida; order Asterales; family Asteraceae; genus Rutidosis; species Rutidosis leptorrhynchoides. The sequence continues at coordinate 397,804,339 of NC_092338.1, forward strand.
CAAACAAAAGTTAATACTTCTAACTTGACTTTTAAAACCAACTAAACACATGTTCTATATCTATATGATATGCTAACTTAATGATTTAAAACCTGGAAACACGAAGAACACTGTAAAACCGGACATACGCCGTCGTAGTTACACCGCGGGCTGTTTTGGGTTAGTTAATTAAAAACTATGATAAACTTTGATTTAAAAGTTGTTCTTCTAGGAAAATTACTTTTCTTATGAACATGAAACTATATCCAAAAATCATGGTTAAACTCAAAGTGGAAGTATGTTTTCTAAAATGGTCATCTAGACGTCGTTCTTTCGACTGAAATGACTACCTTTACAAAAATGACTTGTAACTTATATTTCCGACTATAAACCTATACATTTTCTGTTTAGATTCATAAAATAGAGTTTAATATGAAACCATAGCAATTTGATTCACTCGAAACGGATTTAAAATGAAGAAGTTATGGGTAAAACAAGATTGGATAATTTTTCTTGTTGTAGCAACGTGAAAATTGGTAACAAATCTATATTAATCATATCCTAGCTAACTTATATTGTATTATACATGTATTCTAATATATTATGTAATCTTGGGATACCATAGACACGTATGCAAATGTTTTGACATATCATATCGACCCATGTGTATATATTATTTGGAACAACCATAGACACTCTATATGCAGTAATGTGGGAGTTAGCTATACAGGGCTGAGGTTGATTCCAAAAATATATATACTTTGAGTTGTGATCTAGCCTGAGACGTGTATACACTGGGTCGTGGATTGATTCAAGATAATATATATCAATTTTTTTCTGTACATCTAACGTTGGACAACTAGTTGCAGGTTACTAACGAGGACAGCTGACTTAATAAACTTAAAACATCAAAATGTATTAAAAGTGTTGTAAATATATTTTGAATATACTTTGATATATATGTACATATTTGTTATAGGTTCGTGAATCGACCAGTGGCTAAGTCTTACTTCCTGACGAAGTAAAAATCTGTGAAAGTGAGTTATAGTCCCACTTTTAAAATCTAATATTTTTGGGATGAGAATACATGCAGGTTTTATAAATGATTTACAAAATAGACACAAGTACGTGAAACTACATTCTATGGTTGAATTATCGAAATCGAATATGCCCCTTTTTATTAAGTCTGGTAATCTAAGAATTAGGGAACAGACACCCTAATTGACGCGAATCCTAAAGATAGATCTATTGGGCCTAACAAACCCCATCCAAAGTACCGGATACTTTAGTACTTCGAAATTTATATCATATCCGAAGGGTATCCCGGAATGATGGGGATATTCTTATATATGCATCTTGTTAATGTCGGTTACCAGGTGTTCACCATATGAATGATTTTTATCTCTATGTATGGGATGTATATTGAAATATGAAATCTTGTGGTCTATTGTTACGATTTGATATATATAGGTTAAACCTATAACTCACCAACATTTTTGTTGACGTTTAAAGCATGTTTATTCTCAGGTGAATATTAAGAGCTTCCGATGTTGCATACTAAAATAAGGACAAGATTTGGAGTCCATGTTTGTATGATATTATGTAAAAACTGCATTCAAGAAACATATATCGATGTAATATATTTCTATTGTAAACCATTATGTAATGGTCGTGTGTAAACAGTATATTTTAGATTATCATTATTTGAAAATCTACGTAATGCTTTTGAAACCTTTATTGATAAAATAAAGGTTATGGTTGTTTTAAAAATGAATGCAGTCTTTGAAAAACATTTCATATAGAGGTCAAAACCTCGCAACGAAATCAATTAATATGGAACGTTTATAATCAATATGAACGGGACATTTCAGGAAGTCGTCTTAGTAAAACCTGAATGCGTGACTTGTTTCTGGACTTATGAATTACGTGTCTTTATTTCTTTTTCTGAACAACTTGCGTATTAACTAGAATTACCTTCATAGCTGCCGAGTAGCAAAGTTATTATGTGCTATATTTCATCCTATATGTATTATAGCAGTATTGTAAGTTTGTAAAATATTGTATAAAGTTTGAACGCGAAATATTATTATAATAAGTTTTTCATATAGAATCGTAGTAGTTGAATTGTATAATAGCTGCTAAGTATGAACTTAACGGGTAGGTACTACCCGAATTAAAACTATAAAATGCTAATATGAAGAAAAAGCTTTTATAAATAAGTTCATATTATGCTATGAAATACTATTGACTACTCTTAAATTTTATATGATTAACTCAATTCTTTTGACTATTTTGAAGGAAATGGCACCAGCGACTCGTCGGAACTTGAACATGAGTGAGGAAGACTTCCGTGTTTTCCTTGCTGCGAACATAGCCGCAGTGCAGGCTGCAATGCAAAATAACAATAACTCTGGATCTAGCAGTGGAACTAATTCCGCAAGAAATCGTGTAGGATGCTCCTACAAAGAATTCACTGCCTGCAAACCTTTAGAATTTGATGGAACCGAAGGACCAATTGGATTGAAATGGTGGACCGAGAAGGTCGAATCGGTGTTTGCCATAAGTAAGTGTACTGAAGAGGACAAAGTTAAGTACGCTACGCATACCTTCATAGGTACGGCGTTAACGTGGTGGAATACCTATCTCAAGCAGGTAGGACAAGATGCTGCTTACGCACTACCATGGTCAGCATTCAAGTAATTGATGAACGAGCAGTATCGTCCCAGGAACGAGGTCAATAAGCTCAAGGTAGAGCTTAGAGGATTATGAACGCAAGGTTTCGATATCACCACGTACGAATGACAATTCACAGAATTGTGCCTATTGTGTCCCAGAACGTTTGAAGACGAAGAAGAGAAGATCGACGCATTTGTAAAAGGGTTACCGGAAAGAATTCAAGAAGATGTGAGTTCACACGAGCCCACCTCCATACAAAAGGCAAGTCGAATGGCTCACAAATTAGTAAACCAGATCGAAGGAAGGATTAAAGAGCAGGCGACCAAAGAGGCTAACATGAAACAAGTCAAGAGAAAGTGGTAAGAAACCAATGACAAGAGTCACCAATACAACAACAACAATCACAACCAAAATCGCAACAACTATCCCAATAACCGCAACATCAATCGCAACAACAGCTTCAACAAATGTCCCAACAACAACTACAATAACCAGCCCAATAACAATAACAACAACAACAACAACAACAGCAACAATAACAATCCCAACAACAATCTCAATAACAACAATGGCAACAAAAAACAAAAACAACCATGCCAAAGATGTGAAGAGCATCACCTGGGGTTCTGCACGACATTTTGCAACAGGTGTAAAAGAAATGGTCATAGCACGAAGAAGTGCGAAATCTACGGACCAATGCATAACAGAACTAAAGGAACAAATAATGTCGGAACAAATAATACCGCCATAGTTTGTTTTGGATGTGGAAAATCGGGCCACTTTAGTAGAAATTTCCCGAATCAGGGAAATACTAATGGTCAGGGCCACGGAAGAGTTTTCAATATTAATACGGCAGAAGCGCAGGAAGACCCGGAGCTTGTTACGGGTACGTTTCTCATTGACAATAAATCTGCTTATGTTTTATTTGATTCGGGTATGGATAGAAGCTATATGAGTAGAGATTTTTGTGCTAAACTAAGTTGTTCACCGATGCCCTTGGATAATAAATTTTTACTCGAATTAGCAAACGGTAAATTAATTACAGCAGATAATATATGTCGGATTCGAAAAATTAAACTGGTTAGCAAAACATTTAAGATTGACTTGATACCGGTAGAGTTAGGGAGTTTTGATGTGATAATCGGTATGGACTGGTTGAAAGAAGTAAAATCAGAGATCATTTGTTACAAAAATGCAATTTGCATTATACGAGAAAAAGAAAAACCCTTAATGGTGTACGGAGAAAAGAGCAATGCGAAGTTAAATCTTATTAGTAACCTGAAGGCACAAAAACTAATAAGAAAAGGTTGCTATGCTGTGCTAGCACACATCAAGAAAGTCAATTCCGAAGAAAAGAACATCAATGATGTTCCAGTCGCAAAAGAATTTCCTGATGTATTTTCGAAAGAATTACCGGGACTACCTCCACACCGATCCGCTGAATTTCAAATAGACCTTGTACCGGGAGCTGCACCAATAGCTCGTACTCCATACAGACTCGCACCTAGCGAAATGAAGGAACTTCAGAGCTAATTACAAGAACTTTTAGAGCGTGGTTTCATTCGACCAAGCACATCACCGTGGGAAGCTCCTGTTTTGTTTGTCAAGAAGAAGGATGGTACATTTAGGTTGTGTATCGACTACCGAGAGTTGAACAAACTTACCATCAAGAAACGCTACCCACTACCGAGAATCGACGACTTATTTGATCAACTACAAGGCTCGTCCGTTTATTCGAAGATTGATTTACGTTCTGGGTATCATCAAATGCGGGTAAAGGAGGATGATATTCCAAAGACTGCTTTTAGGACGCGTAACGGTCATTACGAGTTTATGGTTATGCCGTTTAGATTGACGAACGCACCAGCTGTGTTCATGGACCTCATGAACCGAGTGTGTGGGCCATATCTTGACAAGTTTGTCATTGTTTTCACCGATGACATACTTATTTACTCGAAGAATGATCAAGAGCATGAAGAACATTTAAGAAAAGTGCTAGAGTTGCTGAGAAAAGAAAAATTGTACGGTAAGTTTTCAAAGTGTGCATTTTGGTTGGAAGAAGTTCAATTCCTCGGTCACATAGTGAACAAAGAAGGTATTCAGGTGGATCCAGCAAAGATTGAAACCGTTGAAAAATGGGAAACCCCGAAAACTCCGAAGCATATACGCCAATTTTTAGGACTAGCTGGTTAATACAGAAGGTTCATCCAAGATTTTTCCAGAATAGCAAAACCCTTGACTGCATTAACGCATAAAGGGAGGAAATTTGAATGGAAGGATGAACAAGAGAAAGCGTTTCAATTGTTAAAGAAAAAGTTAACTACGGCACCTATATTGTCATTACCTGAAGGGAATGATGATTTTGTGATATATTGTGACGATTCAAAGCAAGGTCTCGGTTGTGTATTAATGCACCGAACGAAGGTAATTGCTTATGCCTCTAGACAATTGAAAATTCAAGAGTAGAATTATACGACGCATGATTTGGAATTAGGCGCGGTTGTTTTTGCATTAAAGACTTGGAGGCACTACTTATATGGGGTCAAAAGTATTATATATACCGACCACAAAAGTCTTCAACATATATTTAATCAGAAACAACTGAACATGAGGCAGCACAGGTGGATTGAATTGTTGAATGATTACGACTTTGAGATTCGTTACCACCCGGGGAAGGCGAATGTGGTAGCCAACGCTTTGAGTAGAAAGGACAGAGAACCCATTCGAGTAAAAGCTATGAATATAATGATTCAGAATAACCTTACTACTCAAATAAAGGAGGCGCAACAAGGAGTTTTAAAAGAGAGAAATTTAAAGGATGAAATGCCCAAAGGATCGGAGAAGCATCTTAATATTCGGGAAGACGGAACCCGGTATAGGGCTGAAAGAATTTGGGTACCAAAATTTGAAGATATGAGAGAAATGGTACTTAGAGAAGCTCATAAAACCAGATACTCAATACATCCTGGAACGGGAAAGATGTACAAAGATCTCAAGAAACATTTTTGGTGGCCAGGTATGAAAGCCGATGTTGTTAAATACGTAGGGGAATGTTTGACGTGTTCTAAGGTCAAAGCTGAGCAACAGAAACCATCAGGTCTACTTCAACAACCCGAAATCCCAGAATGGAAATGGGAAAACATTACCATGGATTTCATCACTAAATTGCCAAGGACTGCAAGTGGTTTTGATACTATTTGGGTAATAGTTGATCGTCTCACCAAATCAGCACACTTCCTGCCAATAAGAGAAGATGACAAGATGGAGAAGTTAGCACGACTGTATTTGAAGGAATTCGTCTCCAGACATGGAATACCAATCTCTGTTATCTCTGATAGGGATGGCAGATTTATTTCAAGATTCTGGCAGACATTACAGCAAGCATTAGGAACTCGTCTAGACATGAGTACTGCCTATCATCCATAAACTGATGGGCAGAGTGAAAGGATGATACAAACACTTGAATAGATGCTACAAGCATGTGTTATTGATTTCGGAAACAGTTGGGATCGACATCTACCGTTAGCAGAATTTTCCTACAATAACAGCTACCATTCAAGCATTGAGATGGCGCCGTTTGAAGCACTTTATGGTAGAAAGTGCAGGTCTCCGATTTGTTGGAGTGAAGTGGGGGATAGACAGATTACGGTCCGGAGATAATACAAGAAACTACCGAGAAGATCATCCAAATTCAACAACGGTTGAAAACCGCCCAAAGTCGACAAAAGAGCTACACCGACATTAAAAGAAAAGATATAGAATTTGAAATTGGAGAGATGGTCATGCTTAAGGTTGCACTTTGGAAAGGCGTTGTTCGATTTGGTAAACAAGGGAAATTAAATCCAAGGTATATAGGACCATTCAAGATTATTGATCGTGTCGGACCAGTAGCTTACCGACTTGAATTACCACAACAACTCGCGGCTGTACATAACACTTTCCACGTCTCAAATTTGAAGAAATTTTTTGCTAAAGAAGATCTCACTATTCCGTTAGACGAAATCCAAATCAACGAAAAACTTCAATTCGTCGAAGAACCCGTCGAAATAATGGGTCGTGAGGTTAAAAGACTTAAGCAAAACAAGATACCAATTGTTAAAGTTCGATGGAATGCTCGTAGAGGACCCGAGTTCAACTGGGAACGAGAAGATCAGGTGAAGAAGAAATACCCGCACTTATTTCCAGAAGATACGTCAACACCTCCAACTGCTTAAAATTTCGGGACGAAATTTATTTAACGGGTAGGTACTGTAGTGACCCAAACTTTTCCATGTTTATATATATTAAATGAAATTTTTATTTACATGATTAAGTGTTTCCAACATGTTAAACAATCAAACTTGTTAAGACTTGATTAATTTAAATAGGTTTCATATAGACAATTGACCACCTAAGTTGACCGGTGATTCACGAACGTTAAAACTTGTAAAAACTATATAATGACATATATATGATTATATATATAGTTAACATGATATTATGATAAGTAAGTATCTCATTAGGTATTTTAACAATGAGTTATATACATAAAATTGAGTTTATTGAATTAAGAAACTCGAAACGATATATATATAACGATTATCGTTATAACAACGTCTTACTAAATACATTTGAATCATATTAAGATATTGATACACTATGTTTAATCATGATAAATGATAAGTAAACATGTCATTAAGTGTATTAACAATGAACTACATATGTAAAAAACAAGACTACTAACTTAATGATTTCAAAACGAGACATATATGTAACGATTATCGTTGTAACAACATTTAACTGTATATATATCATACTAAGATATATTAATATATCATAATATCATGATAATGTAATAATTTAACATCTCTTTATATATAATAAATAATGGGTTAACAACATTTAACAAGATCGTTAACCTAAAGGTTTCAAAACAACATTTACATGTAACGACTAACGATGACTTAACGACTCAGTTAAAATGTATATACATGTAGTGTTTTAATATGTATTCATACACTTTTGAAAGACTTCAAGACACTTATCAAAATACTTCTACTTAACAAAAATGCTTACAATTACATCCTCGTTCAGTTTCATCAACAATTCTACTCGTATGCACCCGTATTCGTACTCGTACAATATATAGCTTTTAGATGTATGTACTATTGGTATATACACTCCAATGATCAGCTCTTAGCAGCCCATGTGAGTTTCATTTGCTCCCTTTTTAAATGCTTTTGCAATATATATTTTTGGGACTGAGAATATATGCGCTGCTTTTATAAATGTTTTACGAAATAGACACAAGTAATCGAAACTACACTATATGGTTGAATGATCGAAGCCGAATATGCCCCTTTTTACTTGGTAACCTAAGAATTAGTAAACCAGTCTACTAATTGACGCGAATCCTAAAGATAGATCTATTGGGCCCAACAAACCCCATCCGTTGTAGCGGATGCTTTAGTACTTCGAGTTTTTATATCATGTCCGATGGATGTCCCGGAATGATGGGGATATTCTTATATGCATATTGTTAATGTCGGTTACCAGGTGTTCACCGTATGAATGATTTTTATCTCTATGTATGGGATGTATTGAAATATGAAATCTTGTGGTCTATTATTATGATTTGATAATATATAGGTTAAACCTATAACTCACCAACATTTTTGTTGACATTTTAAGCATGTTTATTCTCAGGTGATTATTAAGAGCTTCCGCTATTGCATACTAAAATAAGGACAAGATTTGGAGTCCATGCTTGTATGATATTATGTAAAACTGCATTCAAGAAATTTATTTTTGATATAATATATTCATATTGTAAACCATTATGTAATGGTCGTGTGTAAACGGTATATTTTAGATTATCATTATTTGATAATCTACGTAATGTTTTTTAAACCTTTATCGATAAAATAAAGGTTATGGTTATTTTAAAAATGAATGCAGTTTTTGAAAAACGTCTCATATAGAGGTCAAAACCTCGCGACGAAATCAATTAATATGGAACGTTTATAATCAATACGAACGAGACATTTCAACCACGCCCTCATCCCCTACCTATGGTGTATGTGCCCCTTCCTCTTTCGTGTCCTCGTCCAATGTGCACTTCATGTTCAACTTTCAAAACTTGTTCATCGGTTGATCATTTGAGTAACTTATGCTCATGAACTAGTAATGAACTTTGAAGTTCATCAACAGAAAGTCTGTCTAGATCCTTTGATTCTTCAATTGAGCATACCACATGTATAGAATTATATGTCAGTGTACGAAGGATCTTTTCCACAATCTTCACATCCGACATGTCCTCCCCACAATTTTGTATCTCATCTACAAGCACCATAGTTATGCCAAAATATGCGTTAGCTGTTTCGCCGGATTTCATCTCTAAGGTCTCGAAATCCTTCGTAATCTTTGTAATTGTGCACGCTTGACTCTTGCATTGCCTTGATATTTTACCTTCATAGCATTCCAAATTTGTTTTGTTGTATTCTTCTATCGTCTTGAGAATATGTTTATCAATAGACTGGAACAAAATATTCCGAGTCTTAAGATCCGACAACTTCAAGACATTTAAAGTGGCACGTTCAGTCTTTGTTAACATCCTTCCCTCGGGTGCCTCAGTGTACCCTTCTTCGACCACTTTCCAGTACTCCTTCGATCAGTACTCCTTCGATCGGAGAAGATTCTCCATGACCAAACATCAATGATCATAATCTCCATCAAACTTGGGTACACAGGTCACTTGAAATTGACCATTCTCTTCTGCCATTTCACTCATTTTCTGATCTCACAAAGTTTGCTCCTGATACCACTTGTAGAACTCACAAGACAATATCAATATTTGGCAAACGCACTCGATATTTTATTCATAAACAAACAGGCTAATTATATACCCAAATACAAAACACGATCAACATGCTACCACGTTTACCTAAAACGTTCACCAAAAATAAAAGATGATTTTAACAAACCCTATGACTCGTTCTATCTAACTGATCGACACAAAATAGAAAAACAAACTGAACTACTAGACATTAAGCACACTTATTGAATCGGCCCAAGACAGAAAGGCCCAAAAGCAAAGTAAACCCAATAAAAACTTGATTCTACACGAACAGCCCATGGATGTTCTTGCTCTTTTTTATTAAATTTCCATATTATTTTTTTCATTTGGGATTCTTGAATCTTGATTTTGTTTCTCTCAGGAAATCTCCCCTTTGCTTTATTTTGAAGAATTTGAAGCAAATATTAAAACTTTATCAGGTAATTAAAAGCATCCTTTTGTTAATCTTGGTAGATCTTATTTATTGTTTATTCAAATTTTCATTTGATAAGTATCTTATTTGAGTTTTTATGAGGATTGATTATTATTATTCTTTTCTAACATCCAGATCGGAGTCACTGACGAGAATTGATTATTATTATTATTATTATTATTACTATTTCAAATTTGATGTATTTGTAAACTACTCATTATTATAATTAGTTACCACTTATTTCATAGTACTCTTTTAATTTACAGTCTAGGGTTTGAACAAGATTACAACTTTGAAGTTATAGCTGTTCTTAATTGAATATGGTAGTTTATAGTTTACTAAATTGAAATTAACTAAGACTTAGGACTGTCAAAATTAAACTGGAAAGTTTGTAAGTTTGCTAGTTTTCGATTCCCTATTAAACACTTCTAAACTGGAAAGTTTGTATAATCAGTTGAGGGATATAAGGGATTTGCATTAACTTTCTAATAGTCCTCTAAAATAACATGTGAAATGTGAATGTGTGTGCTTTACAACATAAGCAGATGCTTCTTGCCTTTTATTCATTAAATTTCTTGTGGATCTTTTCTTTTTATTTTTATACAAATATTATTTAATTTTATTTTGAGTTCACAGAGGAAACTTCCCTAGCGACGACCACATTGGGTCTCCACTAGCGAGTAAAACCTCTTGGTGACGAGCCCCCGAGCGACGAGACTCGTAACCGGGTGAATTTTTCATATTGACGCCCCCTCTAATCATAAGCCCATTTAATTCAATCATGAGCGTTACCATTTATTTTATTTGTTGAAGTAGTATATGATTACGAGTATTATTTAAACTTCCAACATGCTCGCTTTTGAGGAACTTTTCAAAATCCATGTTGGCTGTTACTTGTAACGACTCAGCCAGATTTAGAATCATGTCGTGATGATAAGGAGGCTCTCATCCTTAAATTAGTAGCTATTGCCCCCATCTTTATAGCCGGAATTGTTGTGTTGTGATTCTGTTAATTAGCAACAAGCGTTGATTCCTTAGAACTGACACCAATCTTTTTTTTGCCGCCAAAGCCATCGCTGGCATCATCTTAGCCACAGGATTTGTCCACATGTTACCGGACGCCCCATCAACATTATCTAATCCATGCCTTCCGAAAAACCCGTGGTCTAAATATCCCTTTTCGGGTTTTATTGCAATGATGGCGGCTTTAGGCACATTGTTGGCTGGTTTTCTTAGAACTCAATAATATGAAAGGAAACATGAAAAGCACGGAAAAATCTTCTAGAACCAAACAGAAAAAAAGCCAACCTCCATCGGTGCAGAAGAAACCCGGTAAAATTTTGTAGGGTTTGTTTCTTGTGTTCTAAATAGTGTACATCGGTAAGTTTTTGTTTTTGTTATCGACTGAATTACATGCACCCCTGTTTGGGCGATTTTTTGCTTCTTCACATCTTCCAGTTTTTATATGTTAGGTTGAAACTCTTTACCTCCGATTTTGAATTGGTGAGCGCCTATAAGGTTTTATAAATTTATATTTATAAAATTGTTTAACAATTCTTTAATTAGCCATTATATATATATATATATATATATATATATATATATATATATATATATATATATATATATATATATATATATATATATATATGGTTAAATTAAGGTTTATATGTGGTTTATATATGAATATGTATAAATTATACATTATACATACCTAATAAAGGCATGAGGAAGTCATTTCTAATAAAGGCACGAATAGGTCATCTAGTCGAGATGGTTTTACGGTGGTGCATGGGAAGCCTAGTAGAAACAAGATGGATAATATTAGACAAGGTGAGGGATTTGTAGTGGGCAACAAGTCTAAATTTGTGTATAGGCCCATTAATAAAAATGGGAATAAAGAGGAGCCCAATAAGCAAACTGGACAGAAGGGTATTGAGAAAACTAGTAATCCATTTGCCACTCTAAGTGAGTTAAATGATGAGACTGAAAATCCAAAAAATGATAATGCAAAAAAGAAAGGAGTGGAAGTTGGTATTGTAGATGAGGACACAGATGTGGAGGATGACCAAGATGACGGTTACATTAGATCGAAAATTATTAGTGAAGGTGATGAATCTACTGAGGGGGCAAGCACTCCCGGTCATGAGGTTCTCGATGTTTAGTTTTGCATCTTGGAATATCCGGGGTATGAACCTCATCCCGAAACAAAAAGAGGTTCGTGATGTGATCAAGTCTAATAATCTATGTTTATGTGCTGTGTTGGAATCCCATGTTTACTTAAATAAATTGAGTCGCATTTGTGATAGTGTTTTTCCTGGGTGGAATTGGACGTCTAATTCGAATATGTGTGATAAAGGTACGCGCATCATTATTGGCTGGGACCCGAATGTGGTTAATGTTATGGTGCTAGCTCTCACTGACCAAGTTATGCATTGTCTTATTCGTATGGTGAACGAGAATAAACAATTTTTTGCTTCTTTTGTGTATGCGGCGAACTACTATATCCATAGACGTAAGTTATGGGGTGATTTACGTATGCATAAAGGTTTCGTAGGTACTCACCCATGGACTATTCTTGGCGATTTTAATGCTTCATTGTTTGTAGAAGAATCAACATCAGGTTGCTCGAATATGACTATAGCGATGAGGGAATTTCGGGAATGTATTGATTCTATTCAGGTAATGGACTTAAATTATTCGGGTATCAATTTTACGTGGAATCAAAGCCCATTGGAGTCTCATGGTATGCTGAAAAAGATAGACATGGTGTTAGTCAATGAGGCCTTTTTGAATGAATTTGCGAATGCGTATACGATATTTCAACCATATCGTATCTCAGACCATAGTCCGGCTGTGGTCAAAATTCCGTCCGTGACTAATGTTCGGCCAAAGATGTTTCGATTTAGCAATTATATAGCCGATAAAGAAGGGTTTATGGAGTCTGTTGCTGCTGTTTGGCAAGAACAAATTGAGGGTTATTCCATGTATCGTTTGGTCACAAGAATGAAGCTTCTTAAGAAACCACTCTGAAAATTAATGTGGCAAAAGGGGAACATACACAAGAACGTTGTGCGTGTAAGAGATGAGCTTGAGAAGCTGCAAAAACTTCTTGATGAGAACCCGAATTCAATTGAAATTAGGGAGAAGGAAATTGAGACATTAAAGGAATACAATGATGCGTTATGGGATGAAGAACGATTCCTTAAACAAAAGTCCAAAGTGGAGTGGCTCCGAGCGGGTGATAGCAATTCAAAGTACTTTCACAAAGTGGTAAAGGCAAAGGTGAATACCTGTAAAATTAATGCGATAACCAATAGTGAGGGTATATTGATCGAAGGTGCTGTTGTACCTGATGTGTTTGTGCAATATTACTCAGCATTCTTGGGCAACAATAACCATAACAACCGGTTAGTTGTGATATGGTTCGCCCGGTTACGAATGAAGAAATAAAAAAAGCAATGTTCGATATTGGGGATGATAGAGCATCCGGTCCGGATGGTTACACTTCTACATTTTTCAAGAAAGCATGGGACCTGGTTGGTTCTGATGTTTATTGTGCGGTTAAAGATTTTTTTACGAATGGACAGTTGCTTAAGGAGATAAATCACACCATTCTGACACTATTACCGAAAGTGGAATCTTCGTCTAAAGTTAATGATTATAGACCCATCTCGTGTTGTAATGTGATCTACAAATGTATATCTAAAGTTATTACTAACAGAATAAAGGGTTCTTTGGATGTCATTATAAGCGATAACCAATTGGCTTTTGTTCCCGGTAGAAGGATTTCGGATAATATTTTGATTACTCAAGAAATTATGAGGAATTATCATTTGAATAGGGGTGTCCCGAGATGCGCTTTCAAGGTTGATATTCAAAAAGCCTATGATACGGTGGATTGGAGCTTCTTAAGGGATATTCTTCATGGTTTTGGCTTTCATAAGACCATGATTAATTGGATCCTAAAGTGTGTTACTTCAACATCGTTCTCTATAAATATTAATGGTGATCTTCATGGTTTTTTCAAGGGGAAACGGGGTCTTAGGCAAGGCGATCCATTGTCTCCATACTTATTTACGATGGTTATGGAGGTCTTTACGTTAACGATAAAACGTAACATTTCTAATTCGGAGGATTTTCGGTTTCACCCAAAATGTGAATCTCAAGAGATAGTCAACGTGTGCTTTGCGGATGACCTATTTCTGTTCTCGCATGGTTCTATGAATTTGATGCAGGTGATTGCCGATGCCCTGGAGGATTTCAAGAAAGCTTCGGGTCTAACTCCTAGTGAGCAGAAAAGTACAGCTTATTTTGCAGGTGTCAATCAGGCGACTAAGCATGCTATCTTGACAATTATGCCGTTTGATGAAGGGTCGCTTCCTGTTATTTATCTTGGGGGTCCCGCTGGTATCGTCGAGATTGTTTTACAAGGATTGCAAAGTTTTGATCGATAGAATGAAAGTGAAGATTGAAGACTGGAAGAACAAGTATCTTTCATTTGCAGGAAGAGTTCAACTTATAACCTATGTTCTTGCTTCCATGCAGGTCTATTGGTCTTCTGTTTTTATTTTACCTGATAAAGTAATCAAGGATATGGAGAAGATCATGCGTGGTTTTTTTTGGTGTCAAGGTGACATGAAGAAAGGAAAGGCCAAGGTTAAATGGGCGGATGTTTGTATTCCGAAGGAAGAGGGTGGTTTGGGTATCAAGAGTTTAAAATCTCGGAATGTGGCTCTTATGGCTTCAATGTTTGGAATATTGTCACTCATAAGCAAACACTATGGGTAAAATGGATTCATACGTACCGTTTGCTTAACCGTAATTTTTGGGTTGTAGATATTGATGTTTCTGCGAGCTGGGGGTGTAGAAAAATATTAAGTATCCGGGATGTAATTCGCCATTTTATTTTTCATGCAGTTGGTAATGGTATTAGTACCTCGGCGTGGTATGATTCGTGGAATGATTTTGGGCCGCTAGCTGCTACTATCTCTCATAGAGAGATGCATCGTCACTCATTCACAGAGGCTACAAGGGTTTGTGATCTACATAACCAACATAATTGGTTATGGCCTGTTAATTGGATCCTTAATTACCCAATGATGGCTGCTATTCCATTTCCTGATGTAACAAACGAGGACAAGGTCTATTGGCGTAATTTTGATGGTTTTTTGGGGCAATTTTCGTCCAAAATAGCATGGGACACTTTAAGACCGCATGCAAGTGTCGTGGTATGGTACCATATGGTTTGGTTCTCGAGTAGTATCCCTCATCATGCTTTCATTTTATGGTTATTAATGAAGGAAAAGTTAAAGACTCAAGACAAGATGAGACCATGGGATTTGGGTAATGCGAATACTAGTAATTTGGTGTGCTCCTTATGTAATTTGCAGCAAGATTCACATGATCACTTGTTTTTCCAATGTGGCTACTCGAAGCTAGTGTGGCATAAGATGAAAAGTCACATTCCTATTCCGGGTATTAGTGATGAATGGAAGGAGATTATCGCTAAAATTGCTCCTATAGCTCATAGAAAAGTGGCGCGTATCGTGGTGGCGAAGCTTATCTTTAGTGCATCAGTCTATTTCATATGGCTCGAACGAAACGCTAGGATTTTCAAAGGTGAAAAGCGGGATCTGGACAAGCTCGTCAATATCATATTTGGGACCGTTAGGTTGAAACTGATGTCAGTCAGATTCAAGAACTCTCAACATGTTAGGAATATGAAGATAGCATGGCAAATTTAATTTCCTAGTGTTGTCTTTGTTTTGTGTTTGGTTTGCCGTTTGTGGCATTGGTTGTTTCTTGTCCTTGAGTCTTATTTCCTCTTGGACATTCTTGTAATTGTATAATTATCTATAATATTTGCCGGGTGTTAACCCTTTACCCAAAAAAAAAGGTCATCTAGTCGAGAAACGAATCCAACCAAGTATGTTTATATGCTATTATTTTGTATGATTGTTGTTGGAAATATGTTCTCGGGTTGGCTACAGTTCGACCGTGGTACATATATTTCGAAGATATACCCATGACATTAAATAATAAAAGTCCATTTATCCTATTCGGTCACACACAAAGGCCAATCGTAAAATTGTTTGATATACCTTCTAATCGAAAATTAATTTATTAATCATTAGTTAATGGTTTAATAAATTAAGTAAGTTTTTTTTTATGTGTATACATATACTTACAAATCTAAATATGTAGAGATTTGATTAGATTTTGCAAATCATATTTTATATAAGATATAAGATTTGATTTGATTTATAAAATATGATTTGATTTTGTAAATCTTATTTTATATAAAGATTTGATTTTGCAAATCTTTCCAAATCTTTATTTATTACATTTGTACTAGATGTATTAATTGTATCAATTATGTAATATATAATACCAAGTCTTGGTATTGGAAAAGTTATGAAAAAAATACAAAAACACACATACAAAATGCTATTTTTCTTTCTTATTTTCAAGTAACCAAAAATACTTGAAATCTATAATTGGGTTCGGTTTTTGGTGGAAATAACGAAGAAGAAAATATCCGTTAAGTAGAAGGTATAGATCGAAGCAAGGTTGGAACTTTGGGTGTCTACCGTTTAGAGGAACTCTTCTTTGGGTTTTCAAATTCGATCTTCAAAAGGCTACAAAGGTTGTATTCTAATCTTCTCTTGTTCGGTTTCGTTAATTTGTTTTGTTTGCCAAAGTTTTGTACAATGATCCGTGGAGGAGTATGATTTTGTAAAGTTTTAAAAATGCTTCCGCTCGCTTTGAATTTGTATCATACTCCAACAGTGGTATCCGAGCCATCTTGTACAAGTTTTAGCAAACTAATGTACTCTATGATAATCGGTTTTGATGAGTGTGTTGTGCATGATTCTTGGAGATGATTATGCATAACAAACATGCACAACTATTATCATGATTTGTGTATTTATGTTTCCTAAATAACATTTGAATCTTGGGTTTTGGCAAAATGTTAAATGGTTAATCTCATTTTTTAAAGTTTTTTTTCAGCTTGGACAGTCTGTCTTTGATGGACTGTTTCGAGGCTTTAAACTCAATATTTTCATATGAAGCCAATTGCATTTGAAAGCTAACTTAAAGAACTTAAATTTGGAAAAAAATTCATCGAAAACGGATTAGAAAAGAGTAAGATATGATCATTTAAAGTTGATGTATGAATCTGTCCAAAATTTGAAAATTTTAATAGTAGCTTTGTTGTTGACTATTAAAGATTCAATGTTTAGGAAAATAAAGTACATAAATTATATTCATGTTTTACATGAAATGAGAAAATTAAAATTGTTAATTTTAGACTTTATGCCTTGTTAAAAAGTGAATAAATCTCCAACATATTTTGATTCACTTAATATGTTTGTTTGGATGATTTTGGCATGAAAATCATACTTACAAATATGAAGTGGGTTTACATACATACATAAGTTATGTAAACAAGGATTGATTATTTTGTGTGCCATTAAGTGTTTAAATCAATCCTTATCGAAACATGTTTCATGAAAATGGATATTTGGCACTCCATTTGTTATGTATGTGATTGTTATATGAAATCGGTAGTATTTGTCTCAATAAGACCCTTGTGTGGATGTTTGGTTGTATAATTTAATTTATTATTTATTTGGGATGAATGTAATAATTTATTAAACGGCTTGCATGTCGTGTTTATTATTTATTCGGGATAAATGTAATAATTTATTAAACGACTTGCATGTCGTCTTTCTATTTATATTGTATTTGTAATAGTATAGAAAATAGAATAGTTATTTTGTAAGATAATGCAACCAAGATTGGAATCAAGAAGACGATGTTCACAAGGCGGCCCATCCGAGCATATAATGGAGATGGCGGTTTTAGTGGGAGCCAATTCTCACACAAGGTTATGTCCCTAGTTGACCATGTTTTTCCGTGTGTTGGCTCACCGGAAAAATGTATAGGACTCGAGGCATACTACCGATAATTGCGTGTCATGATTATTATTGTGTTCTTATTTGTCTATGCCATGCTAGCTAGAAAATTAGTATAGAAACAAAATACAATAATCACTTAAAATGGTTTGGTTAAAATTAGTTTAACAAACGCAACACGCAATACATAATTAGCAAATGTTTTAAATTGGAATAAACTACTTTTGCTAAAAGAAAACAAAACCCCGTTTTTAATGTAAACTTTACGCTACCCATGAGTAGTACATACATCCGACCCTTCTACCTGTTAGAGTTCGCGATACCCGAGAGTCTTGGGCCGAACTTTAGTTGGGTGTTGGGATGGGTGAGGTGAATTTCGCGATACCCGAGAGTCTTGGGCCGGATTTTACGTGTATCTATCACGAACGATTTACAATCTAAAATCGTGGTTCGCGGCAAACTCGCCACGAGGAAGGATTAGCGTAGAAGGGATTAAACATGCCAAGTGAAATAATTGATTATCACTAAATCCTGCAGAACCTAAGAATTTCATAATGGATGAAATTGGTAATATAGTTACCTACCTAAATAGCTTATGATTGGCGATCCGCGGTAAACTCGTCATTACCATAAGTGAAATATGGATCTTAACCTTGTTAATTATAATTGTTTAAATTTTGAACACACTTGGGTAATTATTTTAACAAGGATTAAACATATCAAACTAACTAATACAACTTACTTTAAAAATATGATAGATGTCTGCAACAAACACAAATCATACTCCGTCATCAATCACTAATTTCTGCCTTAAAGGGCTCCTCGAAAAGGACAAGCTTACGGGCTTGAACTACATGGACTGGCTTCGCAACCTAAGAATTGCTCTTAGGATGGAAGGAAAGATCAGGGCAATTGAGGAACCCTTACCGGCAGAACCCGGATCGAGAGCTACTCAAGCGGCTAGGGACGAGTTTGAAAAACGTCGTTCCGAGTCTAATGAGGTAGCATGCTTGATGTTGGCGACCATGTCTCCGAAGCTCCAAAAGGGCATGGAGAGCTTAGGGTCGTATGACATGCTTAACCAACTCAAGGACATGTTCCAACAACAAGCAAAGCAAGAAAGGTTTGACACCGTGAAAGCTCTCGTATCTTGTAAAATGGCAACGGGAAGTAGCGGTAGTGTCCATGTACTATAAATGAAAGGGTACATAGACCAACTGGAGCGCCTTGGTTTTTCCATAAGTCAGGAGCTTGCAACGGATTTTATCCTGAACTCGCTGACTAGTGCATATGAAGGATTCATTATGAACTATAATATGAACAACATGGAGAAAACAATCATGGAGCTCCATGGCATGTTGAAAACCGCTGAGGCTAACATGGCCAAAGCTAAACTCGCAACTACTGTTCTAGCCATTCGTGAAGGTGGGATCAAGAAGAGGAAAAACAAAACAAGGGGCAAGAACAAGGGTAAGGGTAAGGTTGGCACGTCCAACTTCAAACCTAAATCTAAGGGCATTGCTAACTCTTCTACTTCAAAGATCCCGCAAACTAAGTCTCCTGAAGAATAAATATGCTTTCATTGTGGGGAGAAAGGACATTAGAGGCGCAATTGTACCAAGTACTTGAAGGAACTTAATGAACTACGGGCTAAGGGAGTCGCCGTACCTTCAGGTTTGTTCATGATTGAACTAAACAATACTACTATTTCTAATTCCTGGGTATTGGACACGGGATGTGGTACTCACATTTGTACAAATGTGCAGGGTTTCATAACCCGTCCTAATCCATCTGGACGAAGTCCATATCGATTATAAACGATTCACAACAGTTGGTTACATCGCGAGGTACTTGACCTCTATATGATACATTTTACAAACATTGCATTCGTTTTTAAAAGACAAACTTTCTTTACATTGAAAGAAGACGACATGCATACCATTTCATAATATATCCAACTATAATTGACTTAATAATAATCTTGATGAACTAAACAACTCGAATGCAACGTCTTTTGAAATATGCCATTAATGACTCCAAGTAATATTCCTAAAATGAGCAAATGCACAGCGGAAGACTTCTTTCATACCTGAGAATAAACATGCTTTAAAGTGTCAACCAAAAGGTTGGTGAGTTCATTAGTTTATCATAACAATCATTTTCATTAATTTAATAGACCACAAGATTTTCATTTTTCCATAAACATCATCTCATATAAGGCATTTCGCAAACTGCATAGAGATAAAAATCATTCATATGGTGAACGCTTGATAACCGAACTAACATGATGCATATAGAATATCCCCATCACTCCGGGACTCTCATCGGACATGATAATCGAAGTACTAAAGCATTCGTAACCTGAATGGGACTTGTCAAGGTCCATAAATCTATCTTTAGGATTCGCGTCAATTAGGGGCCATTTCCCTAATTCTTAGGTTACCAAACTAAAAAGGGGCATATTCGATTCGATAATCCAACCATAGAATGTAGTTTTAAGTACTTGTGTCTATTTCGTCAAATATTTATAAAATCAGCGCATGTATTCTCAGTCCCAAAAATATATTGTAAAAGCATTTAAAAATGGAGCAAATGAAACTCACCATACTGTATTTTGTAGTAAAAATACATATGACTTCATTTAACAAGTGTAGGGTTGACCTCAGATTCACGAACCTATATCATTTATGTATATATATTAACACATAAAATTGTGATCGAACAATTTATATATATATATATATATATATATATATATATATATATATATATATATATATATATATATATATATATTAGTGATATAAATTTTAAATTAATAACTTATAGGTTTTTCTTAATAAATTAAATATATTCATTTCATATATAAAAATACAAATATTGTTAAGTTATATGTATTAAATATAGTTTTATATATCTAATATTTATTTAATAAAATAATATTAATAATTTTAAATAAAAAGTTGTATTATTTTATAAGAATAATAATAGTAATTGAAATTTTAATTTTGATCATGTTAATAATAATAATAAAAATACTAGTAATAATAATATAATAATAACTATAATAACAATGATAATAATACTTAATGTTACTGCTAGTAATAATGATAATATTATTAATTAGATTAATAATAATTATACGTCTAAATGTTAGAAAATAATAACAATTATCTAAATATTAACAAAAATGATAATAATTAAAACTACCATAAAAGCTTTCCTAAAAAAAAAATATGCCTCTGCACAGGCTCGAACTCACGACCTCCCGCTCACTCATTAACCCCTCAACCATTACACCATTTTAGTGTTTCTGAATTAAATCATAACCCATTTATATATATATCACGTTCTATCTGTCTCAGCCCATTAATACCATAGTTCGGCCCAGAGGAGAACAGGATAATCGGCCCAACATGCCAAAGCTTTTAACACAGTCCAGCTAATTCGGATAATAAAAAGAAAATGTTGTGGTGGCCTAGGTTCGAACCCAGGACCTATTTTTCAACACACAACACTCTTTACCATTCCTCTGTTTATACACTTCTGAAATATTCTATGATTTAAATCTATTTAACCCTTCTATCTGAATCTTCTTCTTTTCAAATGAAAACCCAGATTATCATCAATCTTATTATTTATCTTCTTCTTCTAAATCTTATTATTTATATAACCCATACATCTTTATATTAATATCGATTATTACTTTTCATCGTCAACATCATACCGTATCATCATTTTAATCGTAGCATCTCCTATTAGCATTATCATCTTCTACGCTTATTATCTTCCTCGTAATCATAATCATCGTGATTTAAGCATCACAATCATCTTCGAACGTTTCCTCGTCACTGAATTATATTACAAAATCGAAAGGAAACAGAAGCACTAGTATTTACATCTTCCTCTTTGATTACAACAAGATTCGTAACAGAAAAAAAATAACCGTTGCTAGTTGTAGTCGAAGGAACGAAAAGAAAAAAAATAATAGTAGTGGTATCGGTGATGGTTTACAATGGTGTTGGGTGGCTGTAAAAGGTGGTGATGATCCCGGCTATTCGAATAGTAACAGGAAGGCAGTAACCACAGTTTAAATTTTGTTCGATGGTTGCAACGTTGGTTCGAAATATAAATAGAATAGTAATGGTAACAACAGGAACTTACGGTTGGCTTAAGGTGAAGGTGGTGGACGATGGTGTTCATTACCGGAACAAATAGCAGCCATAGGCGATGACAACGTGGTTTGTGATAAAATGTAGAGAGAGAGAGGATGAGAGAGAGAAGGAAGAGATGGAGGATAGTGGTGGTTTATGGTGTGTTACAACGGTGATTATGAGTTATGGTGGCAGCAGCCATAGTTGGTTGTTCTTTGAGTTGTAAATGGGTTCAAGGTTGAGGTCGCAGTGGTACATGGCCGTTGTTATGGAGGTGATTGTAAACAGAAGATATTAACAACAACTTGAGATCATAATGGTGATTTAAAGATTTCAAGATGGTGGTTTACGGTTGTTCACGATGGTTGGTTCATCAGAGAAGTGGTGTAGGGTGTCACGGTGAGACTTGTGAATGTGGTGGTGAACTGTGGTTTATGGTGGAAAGGGTGGTTGATCAAGGGAAGAAGGAAGGTGGCATGGTTCTTAATATAATATGCAGTATACATATATGTATATGTATAACTCTAGATTGTAATTTCAATCAAGAATAGTAAACCCACTTACTAATTCAGTTCACATGTTAAACTTATGCAAATAGTACAGCCATCATAAGATTTGGAAGTTAGTTGATTGATTTTGCAATTTCCTAACATATATATCTATAAAGAAAGAGATAGTACGTATGTATATTATATATACATATATATATATATATATATATATATATATATATATATATATATATATATATATATATATATATATATATATATATATATATATATATATATATAGGATAGTGGTCATGTGAAAACAAAAACAGGACTCATCCGTGAATAATTAACTGTTCTTATGTCGACATGATATCTACGGGTAGTATTTCGTGTTCCTTGATTAATTCAGTGTTGAATAAAAGTATTTAAAAAATTCCCAAATTTTTACAGTAATTATCTTTATTTATTTCAGTCATTATGGTGTAAAATTCGATCATTAATTTATTAAATAAAAATTACATCAACTGTCCCTCTCATTTATGATTGAAATATAAAAAGTGTTAAAACTTAACAAATAGTTCCTAAATACATTTTTAATAAGCCTAAAATTTATAGAACACATTTTCGTATCACCGTTTATTTTAAAATTACATAAGTTTGAATTTAACTTGCTTAATATCAATCGGATCATCAAACGAGTATTATAATCTTTTAATATTTATTTTTAATATACTTAATTTATATATAGAGATATATTTTAAATAATAATTATTATAATATCCTATTTTTATTTTATTATTTTTTTTAATAACAACAACATATAATACTTCAAATTATATTTCGAATTATTATTTATATATATACACACACATATCTATTTACAATTAATTGTTTGTGAATCGTCGGGAATAGTCGAAGGGTAATTGATTACATGAACACAGTTCAAAGTTTTTGAAACATCAACATTACAGACTTTGTTTATCGTGTCGAAATCATATAAAGATTAATTTTAAATTTAGTCGGAAATTCCCGGGTCATCACAGTACCTACCCGTTAAAGAAATTTCGTCCCGAAATTTGAGTGAGGTGGTCATGGCTAACAATAAAAATGTTTTCATGACCAATATGAGTTGATAATTAGAGATTTATCATCATTGAATAATAATGATAAAATAATTCGATTATTCTAAGAATACGAATGAAGCTATCGCAAAAGAGTGAATTGAAGAAAATAAGATTTTCCTTAGCTTTTGACGTAAACAGGGTTGAATTCCGGAATTCAAGGGATTTATAGAAAATCTTCGAAATCAAAAAGATTTGATTCTTCGGTGAGTAAGGAATTTAAGATCTCTATAATTAAATACGGTGATCTGCCTTGATTACTCTGTCTGATATTTCCATTATAAATTAAGCTCTCCCGTTCTATTATTCTCACCATTTCTATACTTTCTTTCTTAGTTCATACATCCAAAAGATTGTGAAAATACTTAATCTCGTTCTAATCCTTGATATTTTTCTAATTATCATTTCTGTCATCCTTCTTTTCAATCTTCCACCAGAAAAATCTGTTTCCTTCTATTATTACTTTGGGGTGATACTATTCTTAATTCTACTGTGTCTTTATATTGCTATTCGTATTAATATCCACAGTTTGTAACCTCCGTGTTGCTATTGGGCTTTTTATTTTCTCTTATATTTTGGAGCTCTTTGCCTTTTTATTCTCCTCTCGACCTCTAGTAAAGCGAGTAATGGTCCAGAATTCGTAAGTATGGAGTTTCGAATTATCATAATATACAAGGTAGAAAAGAAAGGTAGTAGCACGATTTGATTTGTTAAATTACCAGAATATCCGGAAAGGACCGAATCATCAAGAAAATATTTTCTTGATATTTTTGAGGTTAAATAGAATACAAGAGTCGTGTAACATGGCACATGATGACGTTATGATCTGTGAATCATCACGTTCCATTAGAAACTCAGCATGACTTACTGTAATATAATCACGTTGATCAAGTGTCATTATATTATACTAACTCATGCATCAGTTCCCAACATTACTTCAATAACATTCATATTTTAAGCTCGAAGTTTACAGAATATAGAAACTAACAGTTTCTATATGATGTAACACTGATAGCACTAAGCGATTAATGATTTCAGATAAAAATAGTTATGAAAATATCTTCAGAAATATGGAGGATATTTATAATGAAAGATACGATGATATCTTGGAATTTCTAATATCGAAGGATGGTGAAGAAAATTTTGTCCACAAGAGTTTGGAGTCAGAAGCAAGGTATTCGCTAAAGATTTCATCAGAAACAGATTCATCAGGATTCTTAATGTACAAGTTTAGTCCTTGTGATTTGTTCGGAGACTCCTTCGTAGTTTGCTCAATCAATTTTTCAGTTTCAAACTTTTTCTGAGCTTTGCCAACATACAATTCTTTATCATCAACTTTTGGCTGTTGAGGTCGTTTACAATTTTTTTTTTTTTTTTTTTTTTTGCTTCATTCAACTTTTCAAAATTCAGAGTATTAATTCGCAGACTGGGTGCTTTTCAGAATTTCAGAATGGAAGATCTTAGTTCTAAGAGATAAGTGTTATATGGATACATATAACTGTTGATGTAGAAACGTTGCGAGACTCACAATATAGATTTGCTGATTCCCGTTAATTGGTATGGCAATTCTTGTTACAAGATGCGGATGAGTACATGATGAGACTTCAATAGATAAATATAGTGATTTGTCGGAGAGATTTAAACCAAGGAGCGACGAGGTTGCTGGTACATCTGCTGGTAATATGGTGGAATATAAAAGGTTCACCGGTAACAATAAAAGAGCACGCATATATATCAAGATTATAATAAGGTTGTTTCGAACGAAAAGTCGAAGTTGACTTGATGGAGCTGTGACAAAACTGGCTATCTCGATCAGGAGTTGTAAAATTATTTTCAGTAATAATAACACTAAAGGAATTAGCACAGCTATGTGTTAAACATTTACTCAGGTTCCGAGTGTTTTTTTTTCCAGGTGCAACACTATATGCATCAATCTTTTCTTCCGTAAATGAAGTGCGGTTGGTTCATCCTCTCGATTGAGGTATTTTCAAGAATCATGAAAGGTTTGAACGCAGATTGTAATCGTCAAGATATAAATGAGGTTTAAGATGAAATTAAGTGGAAAACTTGAAGAAATATTTAGTTTCATATGTTATAATCAATATTTTAATTCATTTTAATTGTCCAATGTTATTAGTCCACAGTCGATAGTCCACAGTTAACAGTCCAATAATTCATATATAGTTTAATATATAATATTCGAATTAATTAATACATATCGTGACCCGTGTACATGTCTCAGACTCGATCACAACTCAAATTATATATATTATTTGAGAATCAACCTCAACCCTGTATAGCGAACTCGATCATTACAGCATATAGAGTGTCTATGGTGATTCCAAATAATATATATAGATGTGTCAATATGATATGTCAAAACCTTGTATACGTGTCCCGATATTTAAAGTGCGTAAAATAAATAACAGAAATTAAATGATGATAAATAAAATTACGAGAATTTAAATTGCGATAAATAAATTGCGATAATTAAATTGCGATAAATAAATTGCGATAAATAAAATGTAATACGGAATTAATCAGTTAGCTAGGAACAGTTAGCGTGGATTCTTATCAAAATTCTTCTCATAGTTAAATTGTTTGTTTCTAACAAATTTTATTTTGTCCAACGTTTTCTTCATTATGCCACTTGTTGGATTCTTATAGATCAAAATCCAAATATGAAATTGAATGGAAATGGTTATTCTGCGGTGAACGGATACGTATATATGTGGATGTAAGTAGGATAGTAAATGATCGTTGAATCAGATTTGAAGAATGTACAGTGTAACTTATTAATGTGAAATCTTAAATATGCCTCGGGTATTACCTACCCGTTAAAATATTTTCATCATTAACAGTTTGTACAAAAGAATTTTTAATTACAATCTTTATGAAAATATGTATACATATATATTTTCTTCAGATGTAATCATGGATTTAACGAGTTAATATGATATTAAACTCATTTGATTTACCGTTAGAATAAGAATATATAATCTCTAAAACATTAGAGATTACATATTTGCCATGAAGAACGAAGATAATTGATGTAGAACGATACATAGAACGATGATTATACTCGAGGTACAAAATGAGATGTTGAGGCATGGATTGTTGATGGTACTGTTGCTGTTACTGATGGTACTGTTGGTGCCGATGATGTTGCTGAAGCTAGAAAAATTTTGCACCATATTCTCCAAAAATCATTACTCAGGTACGAAGCTCGTTGACTTCTTCGATTACTCCGGGATGATTGTCGGTAAGAACGAGCGAATGACTAAGGTTCGGAATTTGAGATAGTATATAATCATGACGACATATTAGGGAAATGAGGGTGAAAATGGTATTTCGGACTGGTTCGCCGGTAAGTGCTTCAGGTTCTTCACCAAGAGGTGAATTCGGTTGGTGGAAGGGAATTGTCTTCTTCTCGTTTCCGTTGATTAGGTCGACTACGAACTCATCAGATGAATTAGGGATGGATGATTTGTAGATTCATTCAGGTGACACTGCTTTCGGAGCTTAGGTGAAACTCCCTATCGGAATAGCTGTCGAAATCCGACGAATTCGAACTGATTGAGGGATTCATCTTGTACGATTAGATGATGGATTTTTGATAAGAAATAGATTATAGGATGTAGATTAGTACCCTGCAATACATAATTTACATATGCATATATAATACTAAAATCCCATAAGTTACGGAGGAATCTACGGAACTGTCAGGCAAAGTTTACAATAATAGATATGCTATGATATGAATTTGTCTATACACTATCTATGCAATGGAGGCAGTAAGACGTGTCTAGACTTTAAGATGATAAGCAAGTGATTCCCTGAGAATGATAAGCAGGTAATTTTCGACACGAAATGATAAGCAAAACTTTTGACATGCAGACACGATCGAAGTCCAGACCCACTAATGCATCTAAACAACTATCAGTTAGACACACTAATGCAAGACCTGGTTCGCTAAGACCACCACTCTGATACCAACTTTCATAACCCATCCTAATCCATCCGGACGAAGTCCATAACGATTATAAACGATTCACAACAGTTGGTTACATCGCGAGGTACTTGACCTCTATATGATACATTTTACAAACATTGCATTCGTTTTTAAAAGACAAACTTTCTTTACATTGAAAGAAGACGACATGCATACCATTTCATAATATATCCAACTATAATTGACTTAATAATAATCTTGATGAACTCAACAACTCGAATGCAACATCTTTTGAAATATGCCATTAATGACTCCAAGTAATATTCCTAAAATGAGCAAATGCACAGCGGAAGGCTTCTTTCATACCTGAGAATAAACATGCTTTAAAGTATCAACCAAAAGGTTGGTGAGTTCATTAGTTTATCATAACAATCATTTTCATTAATTTAATAGACCACAAGATTTTCATTTTTCCATAAACATCATCTCATATCAGGCATTTCGCAAACTGCATAGAGATAAAAATCATTCATATGGTGAACGCTTGATAACCGAACTAACAGGATGCATATAGAATATCCCCATCACTCCGGGAGTCTCATCGGACATGATAATCGAAGTACTAAAGCATTCGTAACCCGAATGGGACTTGTCAAGGTCCATAGATCTATCTTTAGGATTCGCGTCAATTAGAGGCCATTTCCCTAATTCTTAGGCTACCAAGCTAAAAAGGGGCATATTCGATTCGATAATCCAACCATAGAATGTAGTTTTAAGTACTTGTGTCTATTTCGTCAAACATTTATAAAATCAGCGCATGTATTCTCAGTCCCAAAAATATATTGTAAAAATATTTAAAAATGGAGCAAATGAAACTCACCATACTGTATTTTGTAGTAAAAATACATATGACTTCATTTAACAAGTGTAGGGTTGACCTCAGATTCACGAACCTATATCATTTATGTATATAAATTAAAACATAAAATTGTGATCGAACAATTTATATATATATATATATATATATATATATATATATATATATATATATATATATATATATATTTATTAGTGATATAAATTTTAAATTAATAACTTATAGGTTTTTCTTAATAAATTAAATATATTCATTTCATATATAAAAATACTAATATTGTTAAGTTATATGTATTAAGTATAGTTTTATATATCTAATATTTATTTAATAAAATAATATTAATAATTTTAAATAAAAAGTTGTATTATTTTATAAGAATAATAATAGTAATTGAAATTTTAATTTTGATCATGTTAATAATAATAATACAAATACTAGTAATAATAATAATAATAACTATAATAACAATGATAATAATACTTAATGTTACTGCTAGTAATAATGATAATATTATTAATTAGATTAATAATAATTATACGTCTAAATGTTAGAAAATAATAACAATTATCTAAATATTAACAAAAATGATACTAATTAAAACTACCTTAAAAGCTTTCCTAAAAAAAATATGCCTCTGCCCAGGCTCGAACTCACGACCTCCCGCTCACTCATTAACCCCTCAACCATTACACCATTTCAGTGTTTCTGAATTAAATCATAACCCATTTATATATATATCACGTTCTATCTGTCTCAGCCCATTAATACCAGAGTTCGGCCCAGAGGAGAACAGGATAATCGGCCCAACATGCCAAAGCTTTTAACACAGTCCAGCTAATTCGGATAATAAAAAGAAAATGTTGTAGTGGCCTGGGTTCGAACCCAGGACCTATTTTTCAACACACAACACTCTTTACCATTCCTCTGCTTATACACTTCTGAAATATTCTATGATTTAAATCTATTTAACCCTTCTATCTGTATCTTCTTCTTTTCAAATGAAAACCCAGATTATCATCAATCTTATTATTTATCTTCTTCTTCTAAATCTTATTATTTATATAACCCATACATCTTTATATTAATATCGATTATTACTTTTCATCGTCAACATCATACCGTATCATCATTTTAATCGTAGCATCTCCTATTAGCATTATCATCTTCTACGCTTATTATCTTCCTCGTAATCATAATCATCATGATTTAAGCATCACAATCATCTTCGAATGTTTCCTCGTCACCGAATTATATTATAAAATCGAAAGGAAACAGAAGCACTAGTATTTACATCTTCCTCTTTGATTACAACAAGATTCGTAACAGAAAAAAAAATAATAACCGTCGCTAGTTGTAGTCAAAGGAACGAAAAGAAAAAAATAATAGTAGTGGTATCGGTGATGGTTTACAATGGTGTTGGGTGGCTGTAAAAGGTGGTGATGATCCCGGCTATTCGAATAGTAACAGGAAGGCAGTAACCACAGTTTAAATTTGGTTCGATGGTTGCAACGTTGGTTCGAAATATAAACAGAAAACAGAATAGTAATGGTAACAGCAGGAACTTACGGTTGGTTTAAGGTGAAGGTGGTGGACGATGGTGTTCATTACCAGAACAAATAGCAGCCATAGGCGATGACAACGTGGTTTGTGATAAAATGTAGAGAGAGTGGTTGAGAGAGAGAAGGAAGAGATGGAGGATAGTGGTGGTTTATGGTGTGTTGCAACGGTGATTATGAGTTATGGTGGCAGCAGCCATAGTTGGTTGTTCTTTGAGTTGTAAATGGGTTCAAGGTTGAGGTCGCAGTGGTACATGGCCAGTGTTGTGGAGGTGATTGTAAACAGAAGATATTAACAACAACTTGAGATCATAATGGTGATTTAAAGATTTCAAGATGGTGGTTTACGGTTGTTCATGATGGTTGGTTCATCAGAGAAGTGGTGTAGGGTGTCACGGTGAGACTTGTGAATGTGGTGGTGAACTGTGGTTTATGGTGGAAAGGGTGGTTGATCAAGAGAAGAAGGAAGGTGGCATGGTTCTTAATATAATATGCAGTATACATATATGTATATATATAACTCTAGATTGTAATTTCAATCAAGAATAGTAAACCCACTTACTAATTCAGTTCACATGTTAAACTTATGCAAATAGTACAGCCATCATAAGATTTGGAAGTTTCTTGATTGATTTTGCAATTTCCTAACATATATATCTATAAAGAAAGAGATAGTACGTATTTATATTATATATATATATATATATATATATATATATAGGATAGTGGTCATGTGAAAACAAAAACAGGACTCATCCGTGAATAATTAACTGTTCTTATGTCGACATGATATCTACAGGTAGTATTTCGTGTTCCTTGATTAATTTAGTGTTGAATAAAAGTATTTAAAAAATTCCCAAATTTTTACAGTAATTATCTTTATTTATTTCAGTCATTATGGTGTAAATTCGATCATTAATTTATTAAATAAAAATTACATCAACTGTCCCTCTCATTTATGGGTGAAATATAAAAAGTGTTAAAACTTAACAAATAGTTCCTAAATACATTTTTAATAAGCCTAAAATTTATAGAACTCATTTTCGTATCACCGTTTATTTTAAAATTACATAAGTTTGAATTTAACTTGCTTAATATCAATCAGATCATCAAACGAGTATTATAATCTTTTAATATTTATTTTTAATATACTTTATTTATATATAGAGATATATTTTAAATAATAATTATTATAATATCCTATTTTTATTTTATTAATTTTTTTAATAACAACAACATATAATACTTCAAATTATATTTCGAATTATTATTTATATATACATACACACATATCTATTTACAATTAATTGTTTGTGAATCATCGGGAATAGTCGAAGGGTAATTGATTACATGAACACAGTTCAAAGTTTTTGAAACATCAACATTACAGACTTTGTTTATCGTGTCGAAATCATATAAAGATTAAGTTTAAATTTAGTCAGAAATTCCCGGGTCATCACACATGGACTCGCAAGAAGTCGGAAGCTGAAGACCGAAGAGCTCAATCTAATCATGGGGAATAAGAACGTTGCCTCTGTTAACATGATTGGAGAATACAAGCTTTCTTTTGATTCTGGTCTATGTATTATTTTATCTAATGTTTGCTACTGTACCGAAATGGCAAGAAACATTATATCTTTTAATGCTTTATTTAATGATGGTTTTGATTTTAGTTTTGATAATGGATCAATACTTGTTCACAAAAATGGGATGTTTTATTTCAAGGCTAGTCCTTGTAAAGGCATCTTAGAAACCACAGCAAAGCTAAATGATAGTTCAATCTACAATGTTGATTCATCCAAAGACTTTTTGGATAAACGTATCTATGGCATTGTCGTTTAGGTCATATAAATAAGAAACGCATAGCAAGACTTCAGTCAGATGGAATTTTAGAATCATTTGATGTTACATCATATGACGAATGTGAATCTTGCTTGTTAGGAAAAATGACAAAAGCACCTTTTACAGGAAACTGTGAAAGGGGTAATGATCTGTTGGAGTTGGTACACACTGATGTGTGTGGTCCATTCAGATTGCCTACTAGACACCAGGAACGATACTTCGTTACATTTAATGATGACTTCAGTAGATATGGTTATGTTTATTTAATTAAACAAAAGTCTGAAACTTTGGGAGTGTTCAAGGCATACCAAAATGAAGTAGAAAATTAACTGAACAAAAGAATTAAGATTCTCCGATCTGATAGAGGTGGTGAATATCTTAATGATGAATTTCGTGATCATCTACGGGGTTGTGGGATAATCTCATAATTAGCTCCTCATAGAACACCACAATATATTGGTGTGGCTGAAAGGAGGAATCGAACATTACTTGATATGGTTCGATACATGATGAGCCGCACAAAGCTTCCAATCAGTTTTTGGGGCTATGCCCTACAAACTGCCCCGAGGATCCTTAACCTCATCCCAACCAAGAAAGTTTCTAAAACACCTTATAAGATATGGCATGGTAAAACTGTGTCTCTCTCATATCTAAGAATCTGGGGTTGTGAGGCTTACGTTCGTCGTGAAGCTCAAGATAAACTTGAATCCAGATCCGAAAAGTGTTTATTTGTTGGTTACCTGACTGATTCTTTTAGATATTTGTTTTACAACCCTACTGAGAACAAATTCTTTGTGTCCAGAAGGGGAGTCTTCCTTGAAAAGGATCTCATATCAAAAGGAACCAGTGGGAGCAAAATTGACCTTGAAGAAATTCAAGAATCAACCGTCATGGAAACTGATATTGGAACCGATTCTCCTCAAGAGGTCGACGAGCCTCCAGTTGAAAGAGAAACTTACCTACAGCCACCACCCATACGTAGATCTGATAGAGTGCGTCGAACACCAAAGAAATATAATTTACACATATTTGAGGGAGACGACGAAAATATAGATTCTGATGAACCTATTACCTATCAGGAAGCAATGACAGGCCCCGAGTCTGTCAAATGGAAGGAGGCTATGGACAACGAGATCCAATCCATGCATGATAATCAAGTCTGGACCTTGATTAATCATATACCAGGTACTAAATGTCATTGCGAGGTATTGACCTCTATATGCGACGTTTTTCAAAAACTGCATTCGTTTTTACAATACAAACCATAGCTTTTATTACAAATACAAGGTTTAAACAACATAATAATGATTATCGTTTAGCGATAATCTTAGCCTTAAAATTTTACATGTGATGATAACAACACGATTTCCAACGTATTTTACATTACAAATTCTCCGATATGCAGTTTTATTTTTGACACAAATATGCATACTCAAGATCTTGCTTAAATTCAACATGTTGCAGCGGAAGCTTTTAGTTATCACCTGAGAATAAACATGCTTAAAACGTCAACATAAAGTTGGTGAGATATAGGTTTAATGCCGGCAACGTTATAAATATAGACCACAAGATTTCATATATAAACGTTTTAATAAAAAATATTCTAAGTTGTTGAGCACTTGATAACCATACTTAACATTTAATCAACGTCGCATATTCCCTTTATTATGAAATCTTACTACACCGTACCAAGTGTAGTCACTGAAACGAAGTACTGTGCAACCGTTGAATACTGGTCGTCCAGTCCGGTTGGGGTTGTCAGGCCCGATAGATCTATCAACAGGATTCGCGTTTACAATACCTATGTAAATAGTAGTTACCAAGCTACAGGGAAATATGCCAGTGGTACAACTCAACGTAGAATATATTTTTAATCACTTATGTCCATAACGTAAATCATAAAATGCATGTATTCTCATCCTGAAATATTTAGAGTTTAAAAGTGGGATTATATACTCACTTTTGCCTTGAAGATATATAACATGACTTGGTCTCCGATTGATATCACGAACCTAACCATATATATAATATATCAACATATTTTCTTTTCAAGTAATCGTTACATATATATATACTTATAATACTTTTAATATTTTCTTAGTCTGTAGTTAGCAGTCTGTTGTTAATGGTCCACAATTAGTTGCTCAATAAAATAAATAAAGACCTCATCGTATTCGTATTGATCAGAATTAATCTCGACCCATGGTAGCATGTTGTCAAATGACGTGTTGCGTACATAAAGTACCATGTTGTCAAATGACGTGTTGCGTACAATCATGAGGTCTTATGATTAATCTTCTCGTGTTGTTTACGGGTGGTCCTGAAATATATAAAATCAAATCATAAGTAAATATATATAAAATATCATATTAATTAGCAAAGATATGACTAGTTTAGTTTTACTCTAATTAATTTCGTAGCTAAACTAGCTTCGGATACCCGATTTTGTTTTAAAAATTAAGTTAGAAGGATCTATTTAGTTTGCGAACAGGTTTGAAATCATTCAAACTATGTTCTTGTTGTTAAAAATTTTATAACACAAAATAAGATAGCTATATAAATATGAATCGAATAAGATTATGAATAAGGTTACTACCTCAAGTTACTTGGATAAGGCTATTGGAAAAGATAGGAAATAATCTTGATTAAACTTTCTTATGATGATTATAGGTTGTTCTTGAAGCTAGTTCTTCATGAGTATTTGCTGAGATTGTGAAGAACACTTAGAGTTCCTAAGAGTGTGTTTTTGGTTAGAGAAAAATGGTTGTAAAAATGAAATGAAAAACCAAGGTGATGGTGATTCTTATAGGACAGTCTGGTTGTTGAGGGAACAAGGACAAATTTTTGTGTTGAATTTTTGAGTAATATTGTATGCTAGCTTACAAATAAGATTCCCTCTTATCTAGGGCAGATCTAAGGCTGATAAGGATGTGGATTTGATGTGTATTTACCAATAGTAAATACGTATAGATGCTGGGTATGATACGGTAAAAGAAGCTAAAACCGGGCTTTTATTTTGGGTCAAACCGGGCCGAAAATAAAATTTTAAGACATTTTTAATAAAGCAATGTTAGCCCAAAAAAAAATTTCCATACGTATTAATGTTCTAAGGCTCTGCCCCTTGGACCCCGCCAGGGGTTGCCACCCCTTGGACCCCGCTTATCGGGGGCGCTGCCCCCGAACCCCCGTCATAATCAAGATAAGTTCAAACAAGTGTGCACTCCACACTTTCCCAACTTGTTCGATATTTATCAAGATTATTTTGGTTACAAATTAATCCCATTACACTTAAATCATATTGGTGACATAAATCACCAACACATTATAGATTGTAAGTATATATGTCAAAGAACGTTACATATAGTTATCGTTTTGAAAACTTAAGTTAGTGGTGTAACATCCCGCCTTTTTCCGTTTTCTTTTCCGTTATACTAATTTAAACTCCGTTACATGTCTATAACATCTCCCGTTAATACGCGTTTTAAAATATTCCGTTTAGGTATTTTCCGCACCCGACTACAAACTCGAGGGACTAAAATTGACACGGGGCAAACTAGTTGACTAGGTCACCTAGTCCACCCCAATCACCACCATTCAACCATCTCTCTCTCTCTCTCTCTCTCTTTCTCTCTAGCAAGAACACACCCAATTTCCAAATTCATTCAATCATCATCTAAATTCGATCTAGGAGGCTTACAACAAAATAAATTACATATTCGTGATCCTCTCTTCATCCTCTTCGTTTTGGTACCAACTTCATCTCGTTTGGGTAACATTTCTAAAACACTAGTTTTCTTTAAATTTGTGTTCTTGACTTAAAAGTATGTTAATTAGTGTCTATGGCTCATTGTGATGTCGTGTAAGTAAATTGTATGCTCGATTTGTTGTTTTTGGTGTAACTAGTTCATTATGAAAATTACTTGCTAAATCCTTGATTTTGGATGATCAAATGTTATTAGATTGTTAATGTGCATGTTTTAAAAGTGTTACTAGTATCATTAGCTTCATTGGGATGTAAAGATTGATCTAAGAAACCTCTTAAACTTGATTATGAAATTTGGTGATTTTTGGTTAGGGTTTCATGAACTAGGAATGGATTTTTGATGCATTAAATGACATGAAATGTTAATTGTAAGTGTTAGGTTGTGTTGTATGCTTAATTACCTTCGAAACGGCATATTGTTCATGTAATTTGGCTATCGAATCATTAAATGGCGTTTATGACTTGTATGCATTGAATGAGGAGCATTGATTGCGGTTTTTGGTTGTTGTAAATGAAAGTTTGATTGATAAAAAGTGCATAGTTGCGTTCCTTGTCAAAATACCTTTCCGGTGATATAAAATGCATGCCTTGAATGTTTGCGGTTTGTAAATTGTGTTGGGTTGAGTTTTGATTCGTGCACTTAGGAGTTTCAGCAACCAGGGCCTGGAAACACCTCAGGACGCCATCCAGATACCCAGGACGACGTCCCACTTTTCTAACCTAGACACCGTCTAGGAATTGGGGACGCCGTCCCACTCTTTTAATCGAGACGCCGTCTAGCCATTTGGGACGCCGTCCCATTTGGCTAAAACTGGCTGTTTGCTTTGGTCATTTGACATGAAAATATTTGCTATGCTACGGACCTCCGATTAACATGAAACTTGGCCAACATGCTCATATATGATTATATAACTTAGAAAAATTGTCGGATATCCAACCCGACCCCGTTGACTTTTCTGTTGACTTTGACCCGACCAAGTTGACTTTTAATCAAACTTAACCAAATAATTGTGCAATCGTTCTAACATGTTTTTATACTTGTACCTTGCATGAAACATGACAATTTGATTCACATGCTATTAGGATCGAGTCTTAACGAGCCATAGGACTAATTGAACATCTTTGACCTATCGTGTTTACCGTTATTGATACAAACCTATTGTTTAGGTCAAGACTAGCATTGTTCTTTGCACACGTTTACTTGTTGAAGTACTTTACTACTCGTGCACTCAAGGTGAGATCATAGTCCCACTTTTACTCTTTTGAACTTACATTTGGGATGAGAAAACATAAACATTTCTTTACTAAGTGAACACAAGTACAGGAAAACAAACATTCTACATACGAGTTTAGAACAAAATCCTCAATTCGATTATCATTAGTTACACTTGCCGGGTGTAAGCGAGAACTTATGTTGTATGGATCCATATGGGTTTGACAAACCCTCATTCAAACGGTTCGCTACCGTTTACGAATGAAATATATTTTCGAGAAACAGTGTATGTTCTAGCACTAAGTGATGGGGTTCAATGGAAGGAAATGTTAAGCATTGATAATTGGGTGCTCGTGAAACAAACTTTTGGAATGTATTACTATTAATTCATTGATGCAAATCTTGTGGTTCACTTGTACTTACTTACTTAAACCTATGATTTCACCAACGTTTTCGTTGACAGATTTCTATGTTTTTCTCAGGTCCTTGAACGATACATGATACATGCTTCCGCTCATTATTTGATACTTGCATTGGATGTCGAGTATATGTGCATTTCATGGAGCGTCTTTTGACTTTACTTTAAACCGTGTCGCCTAGATTTCATTCGTATTATAACGTTGTAACTTAACTATTGGTTGAACAATTCTTGTAAACTTTGGGAACAATCTTTATTTTGAAATGAAGGCGACATATTTTGGTCAAACTTTGTCTTAAAGACTTATGACCACGTAACGGGACCTAAGTAGACGGCGCCGTCAAACATGATTTGGTCGGGTCGCTACAGATGGTATCAGAGCGTTGGTTGTAGGGATTTAGAGTTCATTGGTGTCGACCCCGAGTCATAGGGTACATTGGTGAGTCTAGACTACAACCGGCATATAGACTTGAAGTAGGAATTACTTGACTACTTGTGCATTTATACTCGAACGCTTCTACTCATATCTACTCTTAGTTCATCTTAATCTCGCGTTGTTTAATTTGATTGACACGCCACCTTGACTATATGAAATGATGTCGAATGCACATATGAATCAGGGTAATATAATTTCCGGGATTATATTACGGTGACTCATATGAACGTTCCGACATTATGACATAAAGAATTTAAGGCGAGTCGAGGAAAAACTTCTCTTTATCTTTATTCTATATCACGGTTAGTATTATTGAGAATACTAATCAATGATATTCTTGTGTCTTGAAGGAACAATGGCTCCTCGTCGTGTACGCCGCAATGAAACTCCCGAACAAGCTCTCGAACGGATGATAGCCACCGCCGTAGATGCGGCCATGGCCGGTCACTCATCCAACAACAATAATAATAACAACCACAACAACAACAACAACAATGGAGCCGGAAACTCAAACGAGGGATGCTCCTATAAAGCTTTCATGGGGTGCAAACCTCACACTTTTGATGGAACCGGGGGACCGGTCGTGCTCACCCGATGGTTTGAGCAAACGGAAGCCGTCTTTAGCATAAGCGGTTGTCGGGACCAAGACAAGGTCAAATACTCCACTCACACTTTCTCCGGAATTGCTCTAACATGGTGGAACACCTATGTTCAATCGGTGGGTACCGATGAGGCTCATGCCCTCTCTTGGGCCGATCTAAAGGAAAAGATGATTGTTGAATATTTTCCGCGCGAAGAAACCCGAAAGCTTGAGGAAGAACTAAGAGCTTTGAAAGCGGTCGAAAACGATCTTAAAGCTTATAATCAACGCTTCGCCGAACTATCCTTGATGTGTCCTAATCTTGTTAACCCCGAATCTCAAAGGATTGAGCTCTACATGCTCGGTCTTCCAAAAAGCATCAAACAAGGGGTGATGTCATCCAAACCCACTACTCATCAAGCCGCTATGAACATGGCTCGCCAACTAATTGAAACGGTTGACGAAATCGTAGTTCCGGCACCTAAGGCCGAGGATAAATCGGGCGGCAACAAAAGAAAGTGGGAACCCTCCCAATCAAGCAACAACAACTTTGCCAAGAAATCTTTCACTTTCGACGGCAAGAAGGGTTATGCCGGGAATCTACCTTTTTGCAACAAATGCAACAAACATCACTTTGGCGAATGTAGTAAGCTAATTTGCCATCGGTGCCAAGGAATTGGTCATAAGGCCAACGATTGTAAAAGTGCCACTCCCGTCGCTCGAAAGTGGCCCAATGCACCAAAGACGGGCACTTGTTACGAATGTGGCCAAACGGGTCATTATAGAAATGCATGCCCAAAGAAGAAAGATAACCCCAATACGCGCGGCCGAGCTTTCAACATCAACACCGAGGAAGCCCGGGATGACACTGAACTAGTCACGGGTACGTTTCTTCTCAACAATTCTTATGTCTCTTGCTTATTCGATTCGGGTGCCGATAAATGCTTTGTATCCAAGACTTTGACTCATTCTTTTAGCACTACACCTCTTCCATTAGATACCCCTTATACCATTGAAGTGGCTAACGGGAAACTATTAAGTGCCGACACATATTACCGGGGGTGTGCGTTAAACATTTTGGGTAAGGAATTTGAAATTGACTTGATACCCATGGAACTAGGAAGCTTTGATGTAATAATCGGTATGAATTGGTTAGTCAAAACGAAATCTCACATCCTTTGTGATCTTAACGCAATCCGAATTCCTATCGAGAATGGTGAACCTTTGATTGTTTATGGCGATAAGAGTTGCACCAGACTCAACCTCGTTTCGTGCCTTAAAGTTAGAAAACTACTCCGTAAGGGTTGTTTTGCGATCCTTGCCCACGTTAAGAAAGTCGAGTCCGATGAGAAGCATATCGATGATGTGCCAATTGTTAGTGACTTTTTCGATGTATTTCCCGACGAATTGCCGGGTCTTCCACCTCATCGACCGGTTGAATTCCAAATCGATCTTATTCCGGGAGCCGCACCCGTAGCACGTGCACCATATAGACTCGCTCCATCCGAAATGCAAGAATTGCAAAGTCAAATCCAAGAACTACTTGACCGTGGTTTTATCCAACCTAGCCATTCACCTTGGGGCGCTCCAATTTTGTTTGTTAAAAAGAAAGACGGATCCCTACGAATGTGCATTGATTATCGTGAACTAAATAAATTGACGGTTAAGAACCGATATCCTCTTCCTCGCATCGATGACCTCTTTGATCAACTACAAGGGTCTTGTGTATATTCGAAAATCGATCTCCGCTCGGGTTATCATCAATTAAGGGTTAAGGGGGAAGATGTCTCCAAAACCGCTTTCCGGACTCGCTATGGTAGTTATGAATTCCTCGTCATGCCATTTGGTCTCACTAACGCACCGGCGGTGTTCATGGATCTTATGAACCGCGTGTGCAAACCGTATCTCGATAAATTCGTTATTGTGTTCATCGATGATATATTGATCTATTCTAAAAATGAAGAAGAGCACGAACAACATCTCCGACTTGTGCTTGAACTCTTGAGACAAGAACGACTTTATGCCAAATTCTCCAAGTGTGAATTTTGGTTGAAGGAAGTTCAATTTCTTGGTCATGTTGTAAGTGATCAAGGCATTAAAGTCGATCCCACGAAGATCGAAGCCATTAGTAAATGGGAGACTCCTACTACTCCTACTCACATCCGTCAATTTTTGGGTCTCGCCGGGTACTATCGTAGATTCATCGAAAATTTCTCTTTGGTTGCACGTCCTCTAACCGCATTGACTCACAAGGGAAAGAAATTCATTTGGGCGACCGAACATGAATCCGCATTCCAAATCTTGAAAACGAAGCTAACCACCGCTCCTATCTTGTCACTTCCCGAAGGCAATGATGACTTTGTTGTATATTGCGATGCCTCAAAACATGGTTTTGGGTGTGTATTGATGCAACGAACGAAAGTCATTGCTTATGCTTCTCGACAACTCAAAATTCATGAACGAAACTATACAACACATGATCTCGAACTCGAAGCCGTTGTCTTTGCACTTAAAATGTGGAGACACTATCTTTATGGAACCAAGAGTACTATCTTCACCGATCACAAAAGCCTTCAACACATTTTCGATTAAAAGCAACTAAACATGAGACAACGAAGGTGGATTGAAACCTTAAACAATTACGATTGCGAGCTTCGTTACCATCCCGGGAAGGCAAATGTAGTAGCCGATGCCTTAAGTCGAAAAGAAAGAGCGGTGCCTCTCCGTGTCCGAGCTTTAAACATCACCATTCACACCAACCTTAATAGCCAAATTCGGGTAGCCCAAGATGAGGCTCTCAAGGATGAAAACATCTCTCTCGAACACTTGAACGTCCTCACCTCTCGATTCGAAGTTAAAGAAACCGGACTCCGATATTTCGCCGGAAGAATTTGGGTGCCTAGTTATGGGGATCTACGAAGCCTTATTTTAGATGAAGCCCATAAGTCACGATACTCGATTCACCCCGGTGCCAATAAGATGTACCACGACCTTAAACAACTATATTGGTGGCCGAACATCAAAAGGGACGTAGCTACTTATGTTTCCAAGTGTTTGACATGTTCCAAAGTCAAAGCCGAACACCAAAGACCGTCCGGACTACTTCAACAACCCGAGATCCCGCAATGGAAGTGGGAAAGGATAACGATGGATTTTATCACCAAGCTACCAAAAACGACGGGCGGTTATGATACCATTTGGGTTATTGTTGACCGTCTCACCAAATCCGCACACTTCCTTGCCATGAAAGAAACGGACATAATGGAGAAACTTGCACAACTTTACATTAAGGAGATCGTAGCCCGACACGGTGTACCTTTATCGATTATCTCCGACCGAGATGGCCGTTTCGTTTCTAGATTTTGGCGTACATTGCAAGAAGCGTTGGGAACGCGTTTAGACATGAGCACCGCATATCATCCTCAAACCGATGGACAAAGCGAACGTACAATTCAAACCTTAGAGGACATGTTACGAGCTTGCGTGGTTGATTTCGGAAAAGCTTGGGACAAGCACTTACCTCTCGCCGAGTTCTCTTACAACAATAGTTATCACGCGAGTATTAAAGCCGCACCTTTTGAAGCGCTATATGGCCGCAAATGTCGTTCACCTCTTTGTTGGGCCGAGGTAGGCGACGTGCAAATCACCGGACCCGAACTCATTCACGAAACCACCGAGAAAATCGTTCAAATCCGAGATAGGCTTAGGACGGCCAGAAGTCGTCAAAAGAGCTATACCGACAAACGACGCAACGATCTTGAATTTCAAGTCGGTGACCGAGTAATGTTAAAAGTCGCACCTTGGAAGGGTGTAATCCGTTTTGGGAAACGCGGGAAGCTAAATCCGCGGTATATTGGTCCTTTCGAAATCTTGGAGCGTATTGGAACCGTTGCTTATCGTTTAGATCTTCCGCCTCAATTGAACTCCGTTCATCCTACCTTCCATGTATCTAACTTGAAAAAGTGTCTTGCCGAACCCGATATCGTCATCCCTCTCGAAGAACTTACTATTGATGACAAACTTCATTTTGTGGAGGAACCGGTTGAAATTGTGGACACCTCCGTCAAGACATTGAAACAAAGCCGAATCCCGATTGTCAAGGTTCGTTGGAATGCCAAAAGAGGACCCGAGTTTACTTGGGAAAGACAAGATCAAATGCAAAGGAAGTATCCTCATCTATTCGTGAATTCGGAAACGCAAGATCTCGAGGAAGAAACAACGACTACTACGCCTACTTAAATTTCGGGACGAAATTTCTTTTAAGGAGTAGGTAATGTAACATCCCGCCTTTTTCCGTTTTCTTTTCAGTTATACTAATTTAAACTCCGTTACATGTCTATAACATCTCCCGTTAATACGCGTTTTAAAATATTCCGTTTAGGTATTTTCCGCACCCGACTACAAACTCGAGGGACTAAAATTGACACGGGGCAAACTAGTTGACTAGGTCACCTAGTCCACCCCAATCACCACCATTCAACCATCTCTCTCTCTCTCTCTCTCTCTCTTTCTCTCTAGCAAGAACACACCCAATTTCCAAATTCATTCAATCATCATCTAAATTCGATCTAGGAGGCTTACAACAAAATAAATTACATATTCGTGATCCTCTCTTCATCCTCTTCGTTTTGGTACCAACTTCATCTCGTTTGGGTAACATTTCTAAAACACTAGTTTTCTTTAAATTTGTGTTCTTGACTTAAAAGTATGTTAATTAGTGTCTATGGCTCATTGTGATGTCGTGTAAGTAAATTGTATGCTCGATTTGTTGTTTTTGGTGTAACTAGTTCATTATGAAAATTACTTGCTAAATCCTTGATTTTGGATGATCAAATGTTATTAGATTGTTAATGTGCATGTTTTAAAAGTGTTACTAGTATCATTAGCTTCATTGGGATGTAAAGATTGATCTAAGAAACCTCTTAAACTTGATTATGAAATTTGGTGATTTTTGGTTAGGGTTTCATGAACTAGGAATGGATTTTTGATGCATTAAATGACATGAAATGTTAATTGTAAGTGTTAGGTTGTGTTGTATGCTTAATTACCTTCGAAACGGCATATTGTTCATGTAATTTGGCTATCGAATCATTAAATGGCGTTTATGACTTGTATGCATTGAATGAGGAGCATTGATTGCGGTTTTTGGTTGTTGTAAATGAAAGTTTGATTGATAAAAAGTGCATAGTTGCGTTCCTTGTCAAAATACCTTTCCGGTGATATAAAATGCATGCCTTGAATGTTTGCGGTTTGTAAATTGTGTTGGGTTGAGTTTTGATTCGTGCACTTAGGAGTTTCAGCAACCAGGGCCTGGAAACACCTCAGGACGCCGTCCAGATACCCAGGACGACGTCCCACTTTTCTAACCTAGACACCGTCTAGGAATTGGGGACGCCGTCCCACTCTTTTAATCGAGACGCCGTCTAGCCATTTGGGACGCCGTCCCATTTGGCTAAAACTGGCTGTTTGCTTTGGTCATT
Organism: Rutidosis leptorrhynchoides; assembly: GCF_046630445.1. Taxonomy (NCBI): domain Eukaryota; kingdom Viridiplantae; phylum Streptophyta; class Magnoliopsida; order Asterales; family Asteraceae; genus Rutidosis; species Rutidosis leptorrhynchoides. Next base: position 397,848,049 of record NC_092338.1, read on the forward strand.
TGACATGAAAATGTTTGCTATGCTACGGACCTCCGATTAACATGAAACTTGGCCAACATGCTCATATATGATTATATAACTTAGAAAAATTGTCGGATATCCAACCCGACCCCGTTGACTTTTCTGTTGACTTTGACCCGACCAAGTTGACTTTTAATCAAACTTAACCAAATAATTGTGCAATCGTTCTAACATGTTTTTATACTTGTACCTTGCATGAAACATGACAATTTGATTCACATGCTATTAGGATCGAGTCTTAACGAGCCATAGGACTAATTGAACATCTTTGACCTATCGTGTTTACCGTTATTGATACAAACCTATTGTTTAGGTCAAGACTAGCATTGTTCTTTGCACACGTTTACTTGTTGAAGTACTTTACTACTCGTGCACTCAAGGTGAGATCATAGTCCCACTTTTACTCTTTTGAACTTACATTTGGGATGAGAAAACATAAACATTTCTTTACTAAGTGAACACAAGTACAGGAAAACAAACATTCTACATACGAGTTTAGAACAAAATCCTCAATTCGATTATCATTAGTTACACTTGCCGGGTGTAAGCGAGAACTTATGTTGTATGGATCCATATGGGTTTGACAAACCCTCATTCAAACGGTTCGCTACCGTTTACGAATGAAATATATTTTCGAGAAACAGTGTATGTTCTAGCACTAAGTGATGGGGTTCAATGGAAGGAAATGTTAAGCATTGATAATTGGGTGCTCGTGAAACAAACTTTTGGAATGTATTACTATTAATTCATTGATGCAAATCTTGTGGTTCACTTGTACTTACTTACTTAAACCTATGATTTCACCAACGTTTTCGTTGACAGATTTCTATGTTTTTCTCAGGTCCTTGAACGATACATGATACATGCTTCCGCTCATTATTTGATACTTGCATTGGATGTCGAGTATATGTGCATTTCATGGAGCGTCTTTTGACTTTACTTTAAACCGTGTCGCCTAGATTTCATTCGTATTATAACGTTGTAACTTAACTATTGGTTGAACAATTCTTGTAAACTTTGGGAACAATCTTTATTTTGAAATGAAGGCGACATATTTTGGTCAAACTTTGTCTTAAAGACTTATGACCACGTAACGGGACCTAAGTAGACGGCGCCGTCAAACATGATTTGGTCGGGTCGCTACAAGTGGTCTCAAAGTATACTTATAACTTATTGTTGTTAGTTCATAATGAAATATTAAACCATCCTTAAATCAAGTTAAATATGTATAGATATGTATATATACATAATCGTATAATTATCGTGTGTTATATAGTTCGTGATATCATCGGTCAAATTGGACGGTCAAACGTTGTGTAAAACTCTTTTCAAAAAAAATATAAGTCTCAACAAATAGGGATTGCTTATCATGTTGGTAAGGTTTAATTGATGTAAATATTAGTCTTATAAGTATAGAACGATCGGAAAAATCTGGGTCATTACACTAAAACCATTGGGTGTAAGTGGGTCTTCAAGAAGAAGACCGATATGGATGGAAATGTACACACATTCAAAGCCAGACTGGTGGCTAAGGGTTACACGCAACAATATGGTGTAGACTATGATGAAACTTTTTCACCAGTAGCTATGTTAAAATCCATTAGAATACTTCTTGCCATAGATGCATTTTATGACTATGAGATATGGCAAATGGATGTAAAAACAGCTTTCCTTAATGGTAAGCTAACAGAGGATGTGTTTATGACACAACCTGAGGGTTATATACATCCTAAGTATCCTAATAGTGTGTGCAAGCTTCAAAAGTTCATTTATGGACTTAAACAAGCTTCTCGTAGCTGGAATCTTTGCTTTAATGAGAAAATCAAAGAATTTGGTTTTATTAGAGGCGAAGATGAGCCATGTGTCTATGTTAGGTCTAGTGGGAGTGTTGTAGTCTTCCTTGTAATATATGTCGATCACATATTACTCATGGGAAACGATATCTCGACATTGAAAGATGTCAAAGCTTTGCTAGGGAAATGTTTCTCCATGAAAGACATAGGAGATGCATCATATATTTTGGGAATAAAGATCTATCGAGATAGGTCAAGGAGATTAATTGGACTAAACCAAAGTGCATATATAGATAAGATACTGAAGAAATTCAGTATGCATAACTCTAAGAAAGGGTGCGTTTCTATGAACCCTGGAATGATATTGAGCAAGTCTCAATGTCCTAATTATGACTTGGAGTCAGCTACCATGAGTCGGACTCCATATGCTTCAGTTATAGGATCGATCATGTATGCGATGATATGCACTAGGCCTGACGTGTCGTATGCACTAAGCATGACTAGTCGTTATCAGGCCAATCCTGGTGAAGCTCATTGGATAGCAGTCAAGAACATTCTAAAGTATCTTAGGAGGACTAAAGAGATATTCTTGGTCTATGGTGGGAATGACGAGCTGAGCGTCAAAGGATACTCTGACGCTAGTTTCCAATTAGATAGAGATGATTGCTCTTCACAATCAGGATTTGTATTTTTGTTGAACGGTGGAGCCGTCACATGGAGAAGTGGCAAGCAAAGTACTATTGTTGATTCTACGACAGAAGCCGAGTATATAGCGGTAAATGAAGCTGCTAAAGAGGCCATGTGGATAAAGAAATTCATCGAGGATCTAGGTGTGGTTCCTACAATCCATGATCCTGTTGAGATTTTCTTCGACAATGTGAGTGCAGTTGTCTTGGTTCAAGAACCTAGGTCACAAAAGCGCACACGGCACATACTCAGAAAGTACCATTACATCCGTCAACTTGTAGCAGAAAATGACATATTATTAAGTAGAGTAGACACGACTAAGAACTTGGCTGATCCTTTCACCAAGCCTTTGCCACAGACTAAGCATGATGCTCATAGCATGTCTATTGGCATTTGTGTCATTGATGATAAAGTTTGATTGTATTTTTATGTTAAGTTTGAAACTTTAAACATTGGGTAATAATATATATATATTGCAATTGATCTGTTGATTAATATATTGAGATTATATTATACGCATGATGCGATCATTTCATTGTATATTGCCATGTTTCATTTTGCATGTTTTACCTTCCAATGAATATCATTTCATAAACTTCCACAGTCGGTCATTCTCTAAGGAAGAGAGAATTGAATTAAGGATGCTATGAAGTGTAGTAATATAGGCTTATATGAAACTACATTCATGAGGAACTTGATAGTTGATTCAAGGTTCTGGAATGACCACACTTAGACATTACTTCATGGTTTTAAGTCAAAAGGTAAGCTCTAAGATGGCAACATCATTTATCCTAGAGTGGATATGTATGAGAAATCCTGACACAAACTATGTTATACTTTGACCTGTTTCTAACGCTGTGCGTAAATGCCGGTTATAAGGGAGCAGATTGGGTATATCATGGAATGTGGTGGATGTCTATACAGTTGAAGCAATTTGTTCCTTCTTCTTTAAGCGAGTTTAAGCGATATCTCTGGGCCCCTCGTTGATTTGTGCTGAATTAAATGCATGGCCATGCTACGACTGAATTAATGCAATTGCAGTCTATTTGATCACCATAAATCTCCATCGGGAAACATAATCTTGAACGATGATGATTGACACTTAACCATGTCACACGTTCATATAGATATCTTGAACAAAAGGATGATTGATATAAATCAAAATATAGGAGTGTAATGTAGCAGACTAGTTATTACACATGGTGTGTCTTTTAAGACAGACCAATATTATTGATGTCAGTGCAAGTGGGAGTCTGTTGGAAATATGTTCTCGGGTTGGCTACAGTTCGACCGTGGTTTGACCGTGGTACATATATTCTGAAGATATGCCCATGACATTAAATAATAAAAGTCCATTTATCCTATTCGGTCACACACAAAGGCCAATTGTAAAATTGTTTGATATACCTTCTAATCAGAAATTAATTTATTAATCATTAGTTAATGGTTTAATAAATTAAGTAAGTTTTTTTTATGTGTATACATATACTTACAAATCTAAATATGTAGAGATTTGATTAGATTTTGCAAATCATATTTTATATAAGATATAAGATTTGATTTGATTTTGTAAATCTTATTTTATATAAATATTTGATTTTGCAAATCTTTCCAAATCTTTATTTATTACATTTGTACTAGATGTATTAATTGTATCAATTATGTAATATATAATATCAAGTCTTGGTATTGGAAAAGTTATGAAAAAGATACAAAAACACACATACAAAATGCTATTTTTCTTTCTTATTTTCAAGTAACCAAAAATACTTGAAATCTATAATTGGGTTCGGTTTTTGGTGGAAATAACGAAGAAGAAAATATCCATTAAGTAGAAGGTATAGATCGAAGCAAGGTTGGAACTTTGGGTGTCTACCGTTTAGAGGAACTCTTCTTTGGGTTTTCAAATTCGATCTTCAAAAGGCTACAAAGGTTGTATTCTAATCTTCTCTTGTTCGGTTTCGTTAATTTGTTTTGTTTGCCAAAGTTTTGTACAATGATCCGTGGAAGAGTATGATTTTGTAAAGTTTTAAAAATGCTTCCGCTCGCTTTGAATTTGTATCATATTCCAACAATTGTGAGTTTCCAAAAAGCTACAATTGATTTTTTTAGTTTAAATATTAAAAAATCGGAAAGGGGGAAGAGAATATATGATGATAAGCATATTGAATAACTAACGAAAAACGGAAAAGGTTAAATCTGACACACACCATACCATTGTTTGTTCAGTCGTTGCTTTCACTGACAATATTTTTGCGTTATGTTGTTATTAAACCTTTTCCATTAGTTGCTCAATATGCTTACCATCATATATTCTCTTTCCCATTCTTTCACATTTTAGCTGAAAACCCCCATTTTAGCTTTTATCACACTCACAATCATGAAAAATAATTGCATACACGCATACTCTGGTTGAATTCGTTTCTTGACTGAATGACCTGTTTGTGCGATTATTAGGAATGACCTTCTCATGCCTTTATTAGGTGTGTATAATGTATAATTCATATATAATCTATCTACATATACACTTTAATTTAACCATTTTATTTCATATATATCATTAAACAATTTCAAATCAAAGCGATGGAGAAACACGAGTGAATGTAATTCCATCGATAACAAAAATTAAATCTTACCCATGTACACTATTTAAAACGCACGAAACAAACCCTACAAAATTTTACTGAGGTTTATTTTGCGTCAGTGGAGGTTGGCTTTTTTCTGTTTGGTGCTTGATATGTGAAATCGTACCTTAAAATAACTAGCTAAAAACTTAACAATTATCACACACTTACAGGCAACTATAACCCGATCATGCAGTAATCTATAAGTAATTTGACCAGTTCGTTCCGCAGAGAGCAGTTTAATCAAGATCTTAACACTAATAATTATCCTACAGATTTAACAAAAGAGTTGGTTTGTATTTTGATTCACGCAATTAACGTGAAGTAAAATGAATTGAATTAACAATAAAGATAAGACAGTGTCCACTTGAATGATTCGCTACTAGTACGGATTGTGCTTGCAATTATTACCGATTATTATGTTCTAAATATAGTTGTTGTGACGACCTCCAGATAGGGTCTGGAAGAAAACGTCACTAATATCAAACAAACCAACATATTATAATATACGAGAACAATACTAAATGATAAAAACAAACTTTATTGAGTACGCATTGGAAAATGAAATGTCGTTACAATGATGGAAATTACAATAAAGTAAATGTTTCAAATGCAAGGATAATAAATGCGATAGTTCTTGATCCTAAGTCCAAGTAGCATCACATAAGCAGTAGGTAAGTAAACTTGATCAATCAGCACCAGAGACAAACATGCTAAAGTGTCAACCAAAAAAGGTTGAGTGAAATCATAGGTTTTACAAAAGTAGTTATCGTTGTTTTTAGATCACAAGATTTTGTTTTCAAAAGTAGATCACACAGATCTTTAGTTGTCAAAGAAGATCACAAAGATCTTAAAAGTTGATCTCGCAGGGATTAAAAAGTTATGCCAATTCGTGATATTTAGACTAAACGTTCAAAGTTTGCCCCAATGACAAGTTGTGTCTATACTTGTCGGTTTAATTTCATTATTAAGTAATACAATGACTTAGTCAAATGTATCGGGGACGTTACTCCCGATAGGCCTACCCCCAATAATTAAGAATGCATTTAACGAGCAATTAAAAATATCAGTGTAGGGACTTTGTCAGACATAGCCGGGTATAGCATAGTTTAATAGTTGGTACTTGTGTCTAAATTGTAAAAAGTAAAAATAGCATGTGTCTCACCCCAAAAAGTTAAATAAGTTGCTAGCAATAAAGAGTGGGGCTATGAGTTCACCTTAGTAAGTAGGAGAGAGTTGTTATTCCTTGGGAGAGAAAGATAAATGAGTTGGATGATCGTGAGCCGAATGTCAACCTAATGACATTGAGAATAGTTTAGATGTTTTGCCCGAGTTTAAGTTAAGTTTAAGTATGTATGTACTTAAGTATAGTTCGTTTTGCTAAGTTTCTATCTTTAGTAAATTTCCACTTTTAGTAGGTTTTCGTTTTTAGAAAGTTTCCATATTTAAAAAGTTGCCATGTTTAGAACGTTTCCATTTTTAGTAAGTTTTCCTCTTTTAGTAAGTTTCCATGTTTAGATAATTTCCACGTTTAGAAAGTTTCTATTTATAGTAAGTTAGTGTTGAACACTAGTGAGTTGTTCTTAATAAGTCTACCACTTATTAAGTGTGAAAGTAACTAAGTGTTTGATTACTATAGTCGGGTTGATATTGTGCAACATACCCAAACATCTATGCCACCGCCGAGTCACTAGGATGAGCAATTGTTACCGGTTGGCCCAGGATTTCTTGACCAAAATCTAAGTTTGGCATTCGTAATCCACAAGCGTCCCATAGTGGTACCAAGGATCACCCTAGGCCTTAAGTAGCGTTGACGTTCGAGTAATCACATGTTATCGTGAATGACTATCGTAACCGTATAATATAATATAAGTAGTAGTATATTATATGTGTTAGTAATAATATAAGTGTATAAGTGTTAAGTAGTATTAGTAGTATATTATAAGTAGTATTTTGTAGTATAAATAGTATTAGGGTTAAGTAGTAGTATTAATTAATTAGGTTTAATTAATTAAAGTAGTATTTAATGATTAGGGTTTATGTGATAAATGTTTAATAGTATTATTAGGTTTATGATTTAGTAAAGTAATGATTAGGTAATGATTAGGGTTTTAATAAATTAGGGTTTAATAATTAGGGTTTAGGTTTAATTAGGGTTTAGGTATGTATATATGTATATTTCATGTATATGTATATATATATATATATATATAGTATTTTATTTTTATTTTTTATATATGTAATCGTGTATATATGTATATATATATATATTTTTATTAGTAAATACATATATATGTAATGTGTATCTACTTTTCAAATATAACTACCCTAACACAATCTTAGTGAATCCTTAAGGTTTTTAAGATCTAACAAAACTTTTTTTTATATATGTATGTAAGCCGTATGTATGTATATGTATATGCATATATTTTTTTTTTTTTTACAATATGAATATGATTATGAATGAGATTAATAACATGAACATGATTATAAACATGAATTAACAAGATGGAATTTAAAAGTTTAGATCTAGGGTTTTACCTTGATAATGTGGGATGGAGATTAACAAGAAAAAGATGAAGATAACTTGAAGATGAAGATCAAACACTTGAATAATGAAGAACACGCTTGAAGATCTTGATGAACACGAAGAACGCGATGAAGATCCTTTGAAGATTGCTTGAAGATCACTTGAAGCTGATGGTGTTGTGGTGGTGGCTATGATTGCCGAAATCAAGAAGAGAGAGGGAGAGAGATTTAGGGTTTTTGTGTGATGAATGAGATGGGAAAAACCTAAACCCTTGCACCTCCTTTTATACTTGAGCTAGGAAGGATCTAGAAATAGGGTTTAGTTAGGTTTTTCTTAGGGAATAAGTTAGGTTTAGGGAGGAGGTAATTTGGGCCGAAATTGGAAGGGGTAGGATGGTCATTTCCCCCTTTTTATTAAAAAATTAGGCTAGGGTTTACATGGGAGGAGTTTGGAAATTTTCGTTTTAAACCTTATACTTTAGATTAGCTTAAATGACTCATTAAAGGTTCTAATTTATTTGTTTAAAGGCTACAAGCTTTAGAGTATTATATTTTGATCACGAAAATTAATTAGCTTATTATTTCCGCCTCTTATTAACTTGTCGTTTATTTCACAAAGTTAATTATTATGTTTTATAATTCTTAACGCTTATCAATTATTGATTAATGTTTAATCGTTAAGTTTAATTATATTGTTTGGGCATTTAATATGGAAAAATATAGAATGAAAAAATGAGGGTCGTTATAGTACATCCCCGTTATTGGAAACTTCGTCCCGAAGTTTTAAGTAGAGCTCTCGTTTGCATCAGCAGTTGAGAAGAGATGGAAGTATTTCCGTATCATTTGGTCTTTGCGTCCCCATGTATGTTAGGGGCTTCTACGCGAATCCCAACGGATTTTAACAATAGAGTTTGATTTTCACGTTCCCTGGTACAATCGGGGCCCTTACGTGAATTCGAATGAGTGTTAACAATAATTATATTGTTTTGTTTACACGTTTGATCTCATGATCCTTAACCTTAATAGGTCGTTTACAAAGTGCATTAAATGCGGAGATTTTCCAAGGAATAACAAGAGTGTCGTTTGGCTAGTTTTCCTTTAAAAGGAAAGATGATGCTATATCAGCATGAAATGTATTATTGAGCTCGTTAAGATCTTGAGCGTTTATGCCGCAATAGTAGGGCAGATAAATAGAACGAAGTACGTAGAGATTTCAGTCACGTAGTTCGATGCATGGCTGGTGTTTATTAGAAATAGTACCAGCTTCAAGTTTCGAAAGGCAACCATAATACCTTTAGTTTTCAAGAGATGTCTAATAGACAAATGAGATGTTAGTTGAGGATTCATTGACCTCCGGATAATACGAGCGATTAAATGTAAGACATCGTTCAGTATACATGAGAACTTATCTTTAGAAATAGTTTCAGAATGTAGCTTCAAGATTTATGATTTCAGTTTCATGTCGAATCATAGATTAAAACTTGACTAGAATAACATCTAGTTGCAATTCATGAAGAAAGAAATGTTTAGTGTATCTTCATAAATGTTTGAGATAACTCCTTCAGAGTAAGAAAGTCGTTTTCGCACAAATGGCGGGTAACTCTATTATTTACTTATGAGTTTAAATGTGAATGAGAATAAATGTGAATCATTGATTATAAGGTATGGTTTCTACCATGAAGGAACCTTTGCTTCCTTGTTCGAAAGATCATAGATTTAACATTTACGAGAGCGTTGTGGCTTAGCCGTGAAATACCGGAAGTAGAAACTTCTTAACGATTAGCATAGCAAGGAAAAGATGATGTACGTAAAGAGGTAAGTCTCGTTCTTGCACGGAGAATGAGAATAGAGGTGATCCAAACACATTGGAGAGCAATAAGAAAGTTTTAATAATAAGCCAAAGTAATTTTTGAAAAGTTGTGACGTTTGATATAACAATATAAATGAAGCGGAGCTATTAGTAAAACTTGAGTTATGTACAACACGTACTATTTTATGTGAAATAATTCGAACAATACGAAAAAGAGTTGATTAAAAGAATGTTTAATTTGATAAAACAAAGGTAAATTGATAAAAATGCGAAATTGTTTATATCATTAGTGAAAGTAATTTTAGAGGAGGTGACAAAATGATGTTCATAGTAAAACTAGGGTTACGTAAAATTTTGTAAAGTAATTCTGATTTAATCAAAGTGGAAATTTGTAGAAGCGAAAATATAGTTTGATATGTACTAGTCAAAGTACGTAAAGTTAAATTTATTTATAAGATTTTATAAATCACATAAGTGAAAAATCATTTTTATAAATTCCGAGATAGTTTGAAAATAAAGACTCGTGTAAGAAATCTTTGGAAAACGGGGTAATTGTATTTAAGAGTTTATTTGTTTGAGAAAAATTGATTTAAGATTTTAAAAATTCCGGAGGATAATTGTGTAATAATTGTTTCAAGGTAGTGAAAACTAATGAATTGACTTTTATTAGGGCATGAGTTCTTGGAATCAAAATGTTAACATTAAAGTAAGAAGGAAGATAATGTGATTATCATCAAATGAGTAAATCCCTCGGATTTAGAGTTATGTATGAAAGAACTTCAAATAAGATTTGTAACTTTGAATCATTCGAGTGATAGTGAGAGTTCGAGAACTCGGCATGAATAATCTGGCAGTCGCATAGAAAAGTATAAATAAATGCTAAAGCAGTGACTTTCAACTATGTAATGATCGTTTGAATTCAGCCTTAGTTGGTACGAGAGGAGGATACGTTAAGGTATGATGAAATCATTTCAACATCAATTTTTCAGATGTGATGAGTTTAGCTCAAGCCACAACTTGAGATAGTGTATTTCACCTTTGATTTTCGAGTTGACAACGATCGATTATTGTTTGAGTATGACACCATTACTTGCATGGTGCCAAGTAGTCTATCATAAGTAGATGTACGAGTACAGAAGTTTCTTGACTATGATAGTCAACACGATACACGTATGGAGGTTCCATTCTTCAAAAGATTTTTCATATGAGATATTTATCATCTCGACATAGAAAATGTAATATTGGACATGGTGTTTGTAATACTGACGTTCGAGGGTTCAAATGACATGGGTTTTTGAAAGTCATATGAAAATTTACACCAAGAGTGTAATAACAGGGAGGATTTGGATATAACAAGTGATGATTAAGTATCAACGATCATGAGATATCCATGAAGGAATGTAAAACTTCGAGATTCGATTGTTTATAACTTTTATGGTACATGAAAGTTTGTTAAATGAGTATGAGATAGATATATAGTTTGATTAGAATGAGTTCTTCGTATCTACTAAATATCAAGATGATCATTTTTCTCCTTTCATGCCCTTGCATTTGGGTTTTGAACAGATAACTTGAGAGTTTTCTTTGATTCACTTTTTATTCCATACGTCACGATATTGGAATATTTCTATGAATTACCGTAATATAATCACGTTGGCCACCGTTATTATATTTCACTAATTCATATTTCCATTCCAAGGTCACTCCATAAGGTCAGGATATGTGATCAATGATAATTTCTAATATAGTGTGTTAAGGATAGCAGTAATCTTAGCTGGATCGACAACATGTCGGTTTTAAGCCAAGATTTGTACTTGGAAAAGTTCGCGTAGTGTTGTTTTTCTTAAGAGTTCAAGAATAAATTTGCAAATGTTGCTCACGTCCTTTCTCACTCTGGGAGAAGATCGAAATGTCATCCATGAAAACAGTTACGAACTTGTCGAGTTATGCTTGACTAGTTTTAAGTTGCAGTCTTCATTGACTTGGTCAACTTTCATATCTTTGAAAGTTATGGAAGTTGTGAAAGTTATGAAATGGACGTGGTCAAATGAGAAAGTTATGAAACATCGTGGTAAGAGTTGGTGCGGTTGAACGAACCATGATTCTTCACTACATAAGGGTGTATAGAAGTTTGATAAATCTGATAGGTCATAAGTTTGAAAAATTTTAAGCGGGATGAAGATGAATATGATATAAACGAAACACTTTATATTATTAAGAACGAGGCATTAAATAAGCCTTTATTACACGAGTTGGAAATGGGAATAATTTAAGGCATAGCCTTTACATAGATGGAAAAATGGAAAATAAATAAATAGGAAAACAAAGAACAAGATACGCTTCATTTCTTCTCTTTCTCAGCCATCACTTTCTCCATCACTTTGTCCATGTTATTCTTCACAAGTTTCCCTAGCCTTTCGGTTTGAGAGTCGAAGGACTCTTTGATGATTTCCTTCAAGATTTTGTTTTCTTTTTCTAGGTTGTTTAGATGCACTTCTATCCGAGCAACATAGCGTCTGCTATACTCTCTATTCTTCTCACAACTACTCTGAAGGTTGATGATATCACGCTTCACCATTACGTGCTCCATGTTATTACAAAATGATGGACTGGTTTCACCAGTAGTAGCGGGTTCGGGTTGCTTTCTCTTTAGAGTTGAGTTTTCAGATGATTCTTTAATAGGCTCTTCTTCCGCCTCATAATTTGAGAAGTCACTGTCATAGTTAGGGAGATCTTGAAGAGCATCCCATTCGGAAGTACTAATCGGTCTATATACCAGTGAGTGATAAGAGCCAGAGTCATCAGAATTAGCAGGGCTTTTTTCCTTTACTTTCAGATCCTTGAGTCGGGTGAAAATCAGGAGAAGTAGGTAGAGTATCCGGGCTATAATTTGGTGAGGGAGGACTACTAATGCCATAAGGTGGACTTTGGACTGGTCTTTCAGTGGAAGACCTTTCAGTGTCTTTTTCGGTTGGCTCGAAAAGAGTCATTTTGTTCGCTTGATGAAAATTAGACATCCTAACATTAGGAAAGAGATTTCGATCAGTTTTAAGATAAGATTGTAAAGCATATGTTTTAAGATTACAAGGCAATCCTAAGTGCTTTAAAGTCTAAGGCAGGAAATAGTTTCCTAGATTGCTAAGGCACCCTAGCTAACAAGTAAGGCACACATAAAGATGCAATCATGGTTCTCTATAATAGCCTGGTTATGCTCTGATACCACTCTGTGACGACCTCCAGATAGGGTATGGAAGAAAACGTCACTAATATCAAACAAACCAACAAATTATAATATACGAGAACAATACTAAATGATAAAAACAAACTTTATTGAGTACGCAGCGGAAAATAAAATGTCGTTACAATGATGGAAATTACAATAAAGTAAATGTTTCAAATGCAAGGATAATAAATGCGATAGTTCTTGATCCTTAGTCCAAGTAGCATCACATAAGTAGTAGGTAAGTAAACTTAAACTTGATCAATCAGCACCTGAGACAAACATGCTAAAGTGTCAACCAAAAAAGGTTGAGTGAAATCATAGGTTTAACAAAAGTAGTTATCGTTGTTTTTAGATCACAAGATTTTGTTTTCAAAAGTAGATCACACAGATCTTTAGTTGTCAAAGAAGATCACAAAGATCTTAAAAGTTGATCTCGCAGGGATCAAAAAGTTATGCCAATTCGTGATATTTAGACTAAACGTTCAAAGTTTGCCCCAATGACAAGTTGTGTCTATACTTGTCGGTTTAATTTCATTATTAAGTAATACAATGACTTACTTAAATGTATCGGGGACGTTACTCCCGATAGGCCTACCCCCAATAATTAAGAATGCATTTAACGAGCAATTAAAAATATCAGTGTAGGGACTTTGTCGGACATAGCCGGGTATAGCATAGTTTAACAGTTGGTACTTGTGTCTAAATTGTAAAAAGTAAAAATAGCATGTGTCTCACCCCAAAAAGTTAAATAAGTTGCTAGCAATAAAGAGTGGGGCTATGAGTTCACCTTAGTAAGTAGGAGAGAGTTGTTATTCCTTGGGAGAGAAAGATAAATGAGTTGGATGATCGTGAGTCGAATGTCAACCTAATGACATTGAGAATAGTTTAGATGTTTTGCCCGAGTTTAAGTTAAGTTTAAGTATGTATGTACTTAAGTATAGTTCGTTTTGCTAAGTTTTTATCTTTAGTAAATTTCCACTTTTAGTAGGTTTTCGTTTTTAGAAAGTTTCTATATTTAGAAAGTTGCCATGTTTAGAACGTTTTCATTTTTAGTAAGTTTTCCTCTTTTAGTAAGTTTCCATGTTTAGATAATTTCCACGTTTAGAAAGTTTCCATTTATAGTAAGTTAGTGTTGAACACTAGTGAGTTGTTCTTAATAAGTCTACCACTTATTAAGTGTGAAAGTAACTATGTGTTCGATTACTATAGTCGGGTTGATATTGTGCACCATACCCAAACATCTATGCCACCGCCGAGTCACTAGGATGACCAATTGTTACCGGTTGGCCCAGGATTTCTTGACCAAAATCTAAGTTTGGCATTCGTAATCCACAAGCGTCCCATAGTGGTACCAAGGATCACCCTAGGCCTTAAGTAGCGTTGACGTTCGAGTAATCACACGTTATCGTGAATGACTATCGTAATCGTATAATATAATATAAGTAGTTGTATATTATATGTGTTAGTAATAATATAAGTGTATAAGTGTTAAGTAGTATTAGTAATATAGTATAAGTAGTATTTTGTAGTATAAATAGTATTAGGGTTAAGTAGTAGTATTAATTAATTAAGTTTAATTAATTAAAGTAGTATTTAATGATTAAGGTTTATGTGATAAATGTTAAATAGTATTATTAGGTTTAGGGTTTAGTAAAGTAATGATTAGGTAATGATTAGGGTTTTAATAAATTAGGGTTTAATAATTTGGGTTTAGGTTTAATTAGGGTTTAGGTATGTATATATGTATATTTCGTGTATATGTATATATATAGTATTTTTTTATATATATATGTAATTGTGTATATATGTATATATATATATATATATATATATATATATATATATATATATATATTTATTATTAGTAAATACATATATATGTAATGTGTATCTACTTTCTAAATATAACTACCCTAACACAATCTTAGTGAATCCTTAAGGTTTTTAAGATCTAACAAAACTTTTTTTTATATATATATGTAAGCCGTATGTATGTATATGTATATGCATATATATATATATATATATATATATATATATATATATATATATATATATATATATATATATATATATATATATATATATATATATATATATATATATATTACAATATGAATATGATTATGAATGAGATTAATAACATGAACATGATTATAAACATGAATTAACAAGATGGAATTTAAAAGTTTAGATCTAGGGTTTTACCTTGATAATGTGGGATGAAGATTAACAAGAAAAAGATGAAGATAACTTGAAGATGAAGATCAAACACTTGAATAATGAAGAACACGCTTGAAGATCTTGATGAACACGAAGAATGCGATGAAGATCCTTTAAAGATTGCTTGAAGATCACTTGAAGATGATGGTGTTGTGGTGGTGGCTATGATTGCCGAAATCAAGAAGAGAGAGGGAGAAAGATTTAGGGTTTTTGTGTGATGAATGAGATAGGAAAAACCTAAACCCTTGCACCTCCTTTTATACTTGAGCTAGGAAGGATCTAGAAATAGGGTTTAGTTAGGTTTTTCTTAGGGAATAAGTTAGGTTTAGGGAGGAGGTAATTTGGGCCGAAATTGGGAGGGGTAGGATGGTCATTTCCCCCTTTTTTTATTAAAAAATTCGGCTAGGGTTTACATGGGAGGAGTTTGGAAATTTTCATTTTAAACCTTGTACTTTAGATTAGCTTAAATGACTCATTAAAGGTTCTAATTTAATTGTTTAAAGGCTACAAGCTTTAGAGTAATATATTTTGATCACGAAAATTAATTAGCTTATTATTTCCGCCTCTTATTAACTTGTCGTTTATTTCACAAAGTTAATTATTATGTTTTATAATTCTTAACGCTTATCAATTATTGATTAAAGTTTAATCGTTAAGTTTAATTATATTGTTTTGGCATTTAATATGGAAAAATATAGAATGGAAAAATGGGGGTCGTTATAGTTGTATGACTTTTCACAAAGTTCTAATCAATCAAAGTTAGTAAACTCACATAAACTCGCTTCAAGATATTAAACTATATTTGACAGAAACTATTGAGACTCGATTTGGACTAAACTCGCATAAAGTCCTAATTATCACAATCACTTGCAACAATTACACTATCATGCAATTCACAAGCATTTCAATTACCAATTAAATCAATGACGCAATCACTTGAAATCACTTCTATAATTGTCTAGATCACCTAAGTGTTGAAGCATAAATTGCATCTCAAATTTAACTCGCATTAAATGATTAACAATCTATGTAATTGAATTAAGAACATATAACATGCATAAGAGTGGATCTTTAATCAAACACAATTAATTTCAATCACAAACATTAAATCCATAAGATAGAACAATCCAATATTCATAGTTTCACATTCAAGCAAACACTAAACTGATTTAGCATAGCATATTAAAGTAGCAAGAAACGAATAAACAATAACAACTAAGAGTATTCATGATTACAATGATAAACTGATAATAAAAGCAAGTACCGAACGTTATGATTAACTGAATAGAAGTAAATAATGAGCAAGTCTTCAATGGTTTTAGGTCTTCAAAAACCCATTTGATTCGTAGTTGGAAAACTGCACACACCTTTAGGGTTAAAAACCTCGAATATTTATAGCTAAACAAAAAGTCATCAGTTCGAGCCCGCATCGCGACCGCGATAGCCCCATCGCGACCGGGATCCACAAACAGATCGCGACCGCGATTCACCTGTCGCGACCGTGATCACCCAATTTCGAATTCTGTCAATCCCTGCCATATCACGACCGTGATTCACTCCAGACTCGGTAAAACTTCATTTTCTCGCACCCAAACATACTTTAAGCTCAAATATCACCAATATTTAACAAGAAACATCCAAAATATTAACCCGGAGACCTCTGGAGCTATATTTATCATTTTAACTCAATTAATCACAAAAGTCTTCTCATTTTCTCAAATAACCAACAATAAAGAACCAATATCGCGATGTAAAATATGTATAATTTTAGCGATATCAGTGCTAGAAGGTTTTTCCTTGTAGTAAATGTATTCATTCATCCCATGTTGACTTGGCTTCTGAGGCCGGTATGGTTCCGACAGCAGAGGTGGTGGCTGAATTCATATTATTGGGATGCATGCTCATACTGTACAACGACAGTTGTGAAACTCAAGTGAGAAAGAATTCGAACGTGAGTTCATCGCATATGCAGTCTCATTCAAATGGATTTTATGATGAAGATGAAAGTGGCATACTACATGTTGTTTTGCAGGTAAAATTTTAGTAAATTATTTAGTTATGAGAAAACCTCATGCAGGATTGATTATTGTTGTTGTTGTGTATTAAGTTATGAGAAACTGATTATATGAGCCCTAAATTATTAACCTACCATAACCAGAGTCACATTATCTAACCGTTAGAAACTGATTTCAGTGACTGATACTTTAATGACTTATTATTTCAAATAGCTCTAACTAATTAGAGTAATTTATTATTTTAGGAAGTGAAATGTCAGCTTTTAAAAAATACAATGTAATCCGTATAAGATATCAGAGTGCTCCTTTTGGTCATTTTTTTCAGTTTAGGTGTTATTTGTTTTCATTGTAAAAATCTTATTAGGTCTTATGTGTGCTCGTTTACAGATGCTTTTACTACAGGCTATTTGTTTTTCTGAAGAGATAAGATAATATAATGTCTTCTTTTGTCTGCAAGTCTGCAAACTTAGAAATATACTTCTCATTGGTGCAGATATAAAAACAAATAGTCTCTAATGTTCACCCTATAGACCCTCAAACCACATCTTTCTCTACAGATGTGGTTCACAAATCATCGGACAAAAACATCTTAAAAACAAACGACTGTTATTCGACTATTATTATTAACAAACAGCTGTTATTCAACTATTCTTACTTAAATAATCGAATTTGCCATGATTCCAACAGCTGTTATTCGACTATTCTTATTCAACAGTTTAAGCAGATCTTAATACTATCTAATGAAACCTGTTAGATGATGAAATGATTCAAATTACTACAGTATTAAATATTATACTCCTATATGGTAAGTATGAAAACGCACATCCAAACATCCCGTTTGTATGCCAAATACTTTTTAGTCAACAAAATAAAATTTAGTAAGCTACTAATTTTTCATGGTTGTAACCTTATTTATACAGGTATATATTGGAACTCGGGACCGTATCACATTCTATTATAATCGGACTATCACTCGGAGTTTCACAAAGTTCTTGTACAATTAGACCGTTACTAGGTGCGTTATCCTTCCATCAATTCTTCGAAGGGTTCGCACTCAGCAGCTGCATCTCACAAGCCAAATTCAGAAACCTTCACTCAACGTAATGGCGTGTTTTTTTGCAGTAACAGCTCCCTATTGGAGTTGGTATAGGAACAGGAATATTAAAGCCTTAAAGGTTTATAATCCCGATAGCCCCTGGGCGTTAATCGTTGAAGGATTATTGGATTCAGTATCTGCTGGTATATTAGTGTATATGGTTTTGGTTGATTTGATTGCAGCCAATTTTTAAGTAAGAGGATTAGATGCAACCCTAGGCTGCAAGTCGTGTCGTATATTTCACTTTTTTGGGAGCTGGTTTAATGTCTTCCCTTGCAGCTTGGGGTAGATTAATTAGGGTTAAACATTCTGCTTGTAGTTGTATATACATTATACAATTAATTTGTTGTGAAATGTGAGAAAAAAAAGGTATGCAACAAATCAATATGATTAGTTTATTTATTTATTTATTTATTGTGCTTATATATGCACAGAACCGGTTTTGGACCGGTTCCGGTTCCAAAAAAACCGCTCTTTTCCGGAATCGGTTACGGTTTCGGATTCAGTTATTTTAGGGGTAAAATGGTAAAAAAAAAATAAAGTCCAAAAAACTGCACAAGATTCAAACCAAACGGCTATTTTTTTTTACCGTTTGTGGGAAAAACGGATTTAACCGGTTTTGAAAATAACCGGTCTTTACCTGAAAAAGAAATCGTTTTTACCCGGAAAAAATAACCGGTTTTGTTTTCACATTAGCACCGGTCAGATCCGGTCCGGTTCCGTGAACTGGTTTCGGTTTCGGTTAGAACCGGTTTTCGGTTCTAGACCTTTTTTTTTTTTTTTTTAAAAAAACCGGTTCGGATGCCCACCTATAATTGTGCCTACCGTGTTCTTTTACATTGTTCATACAGTGAATTGGTGATTATTTGCAATGGTGATCGATGTTAAGACGCTTCATGAAACCTTAAAAAATGATCATAAAGAGGTAAGATGTGGTACTTCCACATCTAAAACTTGTGGTATAATAAAGACGGAACATATTCTTCGCTTTTTCTACCGTTTATTACAATATTATTTTTTCTTTGCCATCGCTTTTTCTAGCGTTTATTATAGAATTATTTTTTCTTAGATATTCGATACGCGAGATTTTTCTAAATGTGTCACAGGTAAAACTTGGCCAAATTTGACATGTTCAAATTGTTAGGGAGATCTGTCATAGATAACTTGTAAATTTATCATTAATAGACTTATTTTGTTGTAAAAACTAGACAAAGACCCGCGAATTCGCGGGTTTTATTTATAAAATAATTAACAAATCAACACGAGCAATAAAAGTACTTGTTATTTTAAATGTTGCACATGAAATAATGCGAAAATATGATCACGTAAATACAAAGAAGTTGATGAGTTTACGTAAAAATAACAATAATATACATTAAAGGTAAGAAGGAGCATAATTATTTATATAGGTATGGAATCCCATTGGTGATTAAATGAAGTTAATTGCTTTTGATAGTTGTGAATTGAAAGCAATGTCATAGATCTTTGTCTTATCTTTAGTACATCCAGCATCTTTTGCAAGATATGAATGCGTAATTCATCTGCCTGTAAATTTAAAAAATGCAGCATAATTTGTTCAGGTTTCATATGTTAGTTATACATCTATTGGTAGTTATAAAATATATTGAACCTCCAACGATACCTGATCATAATAGTTTTTGAGAACCGATAATCTTCCTAAGTTTTCTGACATTTGATTCGAGAAACCATTCATAGCAGAAAAGTCTCCTTTATCAACAAAGGATTTGCCTGAAAAAGAATTATTTAAAGTATCTCGCAAGTTTGTGATGTTAGTTGTGATGTTCGTTTCTTCCTTCTGAGCTGCTAACTTCAAAGCTTCCATCTTTTCTGCTTGTTGTTCGCTTAGTAGGACGTGATTAGTAATTAGCTGAAATAGAGAATGGTATTGTATTAATAATGCTTATACCTAAATAATGTAGTATACTATATTAGAGACAATAATATTACTCTTATTTTATACAACAATACAATATATTAGACATAATTGTAAAAAAAAAATATAAATACCGTGACTATAAGTGATGGTTTAAATCCACCAACCCATGCGAGGAATTGTTCCACATGATCGAGACATCCAAGATCCCAAAACAATATGCAAGATCAAAATAGCTACCAATAGATGTTTGCCATTTTGTAATTTTGTTCCTCATATAGAACAATACTAAACCCAGAAAGATCAAAATAACTACCCTCCACAAATGTATTTCCAAAAAATATTAGTAATTTTTTTGGTAGGGTATCAAACTAAGTTCAAGTATAATACTGATTACGATTAAACAGATTCAAATAAATTTAATTAAAAATTACATATACATGTATAAGTCGAATATAAAATGTGTATATTGTTAATAAAAAGTAATACCTCCTGATCCATCATAACCATCTCAACTGATGCAACAACATTCGGTGCGTTATGATAGGTGCGTTTCCAGACGGTAAACAACTTGACTCGAATGTTTGGACCAACAACTTCATCTGTTAGCATATTCAAAGGCACAAAAACTTGCTCGTCAGCCATCGGAATGATTGAGTGATTTTAAGAAATTGTTTTTTTGTATATTGCTCTGTGTGTTTCGAATGACGATAGCAGCAACGATTGTTCTCGTTTTATAGATCATATTTTAGTGGTTATGCCGAGAATTATGTGTTGATTATGGAATGGATTCAAATTGATTTAAAATTTGAATTGGAGGGATAATCACACGGTGCAATTGGTGTTACCAATTTTATTTATGGATAAAATCATGTATTGAAGGAAAACAGTAGACTTTATTCTCAATCTAATCGGAACCTTGATCTTCTCAATTTGTGTTAATTAATTATTCCGGAAGACCCTATTAATTGATATTTAATTAATTATTTTGACCGTAATTTTGATGTGAATATGGTACGTGTGAACATAATTAAAATATTAATTAAATAATATTTAAAAATTCGAGAAGATTACAAAATATTTTTTTTTTTCAATTAAGTTTCATATTCTTAATAAAACAAAACTTACGTATGTTTACGATGCGACGGGTGCCTTCGGTCGGCGTATTCATATTTAACGCAGTTTTATTTACAGAAGTGAAAACAGGTCATCTGTTATGCGTCGTTGTTGGTGTCATCGTCTTTAGTGTTTTTAAAATCTGTCCGGTTCGAACGTAGTTAGTTTCGTTTTATTGATAAAATTATTTCGAGCCTAATGGTGCTGGCGAAAAAATTTAACTCGCGAGCAGGAAGATACCCGCTGTCGTTGTGTTTAGCGTTTTTTTAAAAAGTGTCCGTTTCGAACGTAGTTAGTAACGTTTTGTTCTTAAAATTATTTCGAGTCTGACGCTGCCGTTGGAAAAATTTAACTCGTGCCGAGCGGGAAGATACGGGTTGTCGTTGTGTTTAGCGTTTTTTGAGAAGTGTCTGTTTCGCATACAGTTAGTCCCGTTGGGTTCGTAAGATTTTTCCGAGTTGAACGGTGGTCTCTGAAAAATTTAACTCGCACCCAGCGAGAAGATAGGACCCGTTATAAATTCGGGTGAAATTAGTTTCTTATATTTTAATTAAATTATATATTTACACTTGTTACCCCTTAAAAAGTGTAAACTTGAGGGATCGTTGTCGAAATGTAGGTGAACTTGAGGGACCGTTTGTAATGTGAACATAAACTCAAAACTACAATAAGCTATAACTAAAACTACACAATTTCTCAGACAAAATTGCACCGGGGGTCCCTGTGGTATGTTCGAAATAACAAGTGGAGTCCAAAAGAATTTTTTCACCTTGGGGGGTCACTGTGGTATGCAATAGTTTCACGGGGGGTCCAATTCGCTCACAGACGTTAATAATTCTGTTAAATTGCATCATGTGCAATGCACATGAGGATAAAATGGTCATTTGAATATTTTATCTCCTTCACCAACCTAATTAACTTTCTGTGATTACTGCTTCCCCTCACATTCGATAGATCTAACTATCTCAAGAGAATAAACAAATTTGTTAAACCCAACCCATTTCATGTTACTCCGCCATTTCATGTTACTCCGCCACCATGCCCGGAGATCACCGCCGCCACCATGACCGTAGGTTCACGTTTCAAGAGAATAATCACAACCACCACCGGAATAACACAACCAACCGTGTATTCTGTCGATTCGCCGGGGGTCTAATGGATGAAATCGTCAAATTTGCAAACCTACTCGTCGGAAAACAAAATCGACTAACCGTGACGAACTTGATCCGGATCTAGATCTGGACCAGTTTGATGATCCTCTATTATGATTGAATCTTCGTTTTCGTCAATTTGATTTAACCATTGTTGTGAATCTTTTCCGCCGCGTACTCGTTTTCTACCACAAATAGCAGATTTAACCCTCTCTGGTGCGTCATCGTCACCACACATAACAAGGAGCTTCGTGGGTTCAGGAAGAAGTTTAAACTAAGAGCCAAGCCCAAAATATTGCAGGTTAAAATTAATTCTCTACAAATGAGGTTTTTATTTGGGTTGTGTTTATATAATGGTAATTTGTTCTAAGCGATTATATATGTATATGTATTACAAGCTTATGAAGTACATATTATATATATTTTTAAATCTCCTCTGTTCATTTTTTAAAGCCAAATATTATGTTTAGTCTCGTAACTGATTATGATTACAGTTTTATTTATACTGGAAATTGGAAATACATCTTGTTGTAACAATCACGATCACAAGTGGTTGTTAAATTAAGATTATATGTAGCAAAGATTTGTGGGATTTTGATTGATTGTGTATAATTATCAATCATCAATCAATGTTTGTGTGTAAAAGTTGATTATAATTGATCTAAGTTTGTAAGTGGGTTTGTTGGAAGATGGTGAATAAAGGGTGGGTGGATGGGTCAATGGACAAGAGAGAATTAAATTGACAAAAATACCCTCATGTGCATTACACATGATGCAATCTAACAGAATTTTTAACGTCTGTAAGCGAATTGGACCCCCCGTGAAACTATTGCATACCACAGTGACCCCTCAAGGTGAAAAAATTCTTTTGGACTCTACTTGTTATTTCGAACATACTACAGGGACCCTCGGTGCAATTTTGTCCAATTTCTCACCACTTTTAGTATATAAGGTTAAAATAATAATAATAATAATAATAATAATAATAATAATTAATTAATTAATAATAATAATTATGTTCCAAAAAAGATGATTAAACGGATGATGATGATATTTACAAATTCGGAATTAATAGATTGTTTACATGTATACACGTATTTTTGCATTGACTTTTTTACAAACAAAACGTGTTGTACAACTTGATTCCTATCTTTTTGCAAAACCGTGTTTTACACATTAATAGTTAACAAATTAATCAATAACTAATAGGGGTAGTGTAGTAATATGTCTTTCAATTTAAATTCCTCTTTTTGTTTTTTGTTTTTTCCGAAAAAAACACTATACTCATCTTTCTTTTTTTTTTTTTTACTTAATGTAAGTTTTGCGTTTTAAAAAATTAAAATATTGTGGCCAAACATTTATTAAATTTATTTATATAATATTTAAAACTTTTAGAAGGTTATATAATATTTGTTTCTAATTAAGTTTTATATTCTGAATTAAAAAAAAGATTACGTATGTTTTTTTTCATTAATATTAATGTCTTACAAACAACACATTAATATCCAAACAAAAATATGAGTAACACACATTGAAGATATATTTAAAAATTCGGAATATATAATTTGTTTACATATATAAACGTAGTTTTGCATTGACTATTTTGAATTCAAACAGTGTTTTTCAACTTCATTCCTATTTTATCTCAAAAACGTTGTTTACTAATTAATAGTTAACAAAATAATCATTTTACTAATAGGAGTAGTGTAGTAATGTATCTTTGAATTGAAATTTGGATTAAGTAATAATCATTTGACATTTTGATCCAATGGTCATAATTAATTATTAGGATTAAATTAATGGTCAAGATTTGTTTATTGAAATAAATATTACTTACTTTTGCTTTTCTTTTAATAAGAAAGAGGGAAGGGAAGGGATGTGTTTTAGGTTAGAAAAATCTTCAGTAGTTGATTAATACTTGAATAAACAGGGATGTAGATTTTGGAAAATAAATAAATCTAGCTTGTCAAAAAAAAAAAAAAAAGTAGCTCACACTTTTGATTATAAAATGGTAATTACATCTTTAGCCTTTAGAATCTTAGAGCAGTAACATATTTACGACGATTTTAATATGCACATTGAATCTTCATTCTCATTTATTTATTTATTTATTTATTTACGTCTTGATTCTTATTTTCCTGTCTCTTTGAAACACAAAAGGTCAGTCAATACAAACTTTAACAGACTGTGGAGATAATATACCATTATGATACTAGCATAAGTTATCACATGAGCTCGAGCGGATGTGCCATGGATATTCTTATGCAAAATAGAACATGATTTTTTTTCAGCACTATAAAATGGTTTTCAAGTGATAACAAGTAGTTATAATACAGCCCCTTTAATTGTGTTTTCAAGTGTAACGATGCATCAATGGGCAAATACTCTTTCAGCAGTTGGAAGTTAACAATCTGTTAAGTGGTAGCTCTAACTGCCAAAGGAGATTTGCCCTGTGATTCATCCGATTACATGTCAAATTATCGGATGTCACTGTTAACGACATTATGGCAGATTATGTTAAGATAACATTTATCAAATGACTTTGGGCCAAAAACGAGTTGGGCCTTGCGGATATGATAGCAGCTTGAAAAATCCAGGCATAGCAAGCAGGTTTTTGCTGCAACATGTTGGTTTTTGACCTGACCCAACCCATTTAGACCCTTTTTAGTTTCTTTGACAATCAACAATTTCAGTTAAAATTTCTTTTTGAAAATTGTTTGTAACCTGGGGAACCAACTCGAAATACATTTTAAGGGAAATTGTGTTCAACACAAGTTACGGACTTTACGAACGAATTTATAATCTGTTTCATCTTATTCTGGTTCTGTTTATTTTGCAATTTATTTATACTTCGGTTTCGTATATAGAAAAAGATTCTACAGTTTTTAGCTTATCTTTAATTTAATATTATAACCCTCACAATTTGACATGGGGGTTATAAAGATATTTTTCTTCAACAAAAAAACATATATTAAATTAAAATAGATCTGATGATTTAAAAAGTTACAAGCGATGCAAATCCAACGACCCGCTGAACGAACTACATTGTCTACTCTCTTAATACAAGAACACGTACGTGATCTACAAACAAACCAACTAACCAAGTCGTTTTGATATACTCCATAATTAATTGATTGATTTAGTGGGCTGGGTTTTGAAACAAGCACATGTGTTGTTTTTTCTAATCCTATATGCGAAGTAGGAAGATGAGTATTTTTACTAAGATGTACTGGGCTTAACATAATTATGTTGTTGCCTAGTCACACAAGATATGCTACGAATGAGGTTTCTAGTCCTATATATGCTTGTGGTTCGAACCTTGATGTGTGAAACATGCACACGAAATTGTGTATATATATGTTGAATCCATGTTTTACTTTAATGGTGAAAAAGAAAGTGTGACGATCGCTCCAAATCCATATGGACAAACACGTCATTCATCGATTTCATTGCGAGATATTTGACCTCTATATGATACGTTTTGTAAACATTGCATTCTTTTGAAAAAGCACCCCATCAATGAATATTTAAATCAAAGGTTCTCGACATCTGATGATTTCTATACATGGACAATCACCGTAAATAATAGTTTACAATAGTAATTCCGTTGACAATGCAGTCAAAATAAGATACATGGTGATGATTTTGTGAATGCAACGTTTTCTTGAATAAAGCATGCAAGACTCCATGCACATAGCTTGTATAACATGTAAGCAAACAGCGGAAGACTTCTAGGGAACCTGAGAATAAACATGCTAACAAGTGTCAACACAAAGGTTGGTGAGTTCATAGTTTTAGTGTTTCGCATAATCTGTATATAAAAGTGGATCACAAGATTTCAGTTGTTTCATCCAGAAACGTTTATCAATAGATTCTACATAACAGAGCACCCTGGTAACTAAGCTTTAACGTTATAATGATAAATACCCCATACGTTTTAATACACGCAAACCAACGTGTCCTAAACTCAAATAACACACGTCCGTTAAAAGGCTAGCGCTCTAGCCCGGACGGGGATGTCAAGCCCTATGGATCCATATACTGTTATTCGCGCCCACCAGTCCATATCCTATGTACTGGCAGCTACTAGTTACCAAAGCTAAGGGATTTTCGGTTCAAACTCAGTGTAGAATTTAGTATGTACTTGTATCCATTGCGTTTTAAAATAAATTGCATGTATTCTCAGCCCAAAAATATAGATTGCAAAAGCAATTAAAAAGGGAGCAATGAAACTCACCTTAGTAGCATATAAAGTCGTTCACCAAAATGTGACCGAAACTCGGATTACCAAATAACCGTAGATCTCAACCTAGAGAACATATGTTGGTCAATAAATGTCTATCAAGCTAGGTCAGGTCATAGTGTATCACAATCCTAATTGTAACAGACTCGTCCCACATCGGTGGGAGAGGAAAACAAAGCACTCCTTATAAGGGTGTGGATACCTCTTCTGGTATGACGCGTTTAAAACCGTGCGGGTAGGTGCGATCCGGGGAATGTGTCCTGTCGGTGATCGGCTTGTGGCCCAAAGCGGACAGTATCATGCTTCCGAGCTGCTGCGCACTCTGACATGACGCGTTTTGAGGGTGTTTACCCGAGAAGCAAATCCGTGAAGTAGAAGTGCGATCCGGGGTTGTACTCGTGCGCGGGTAGCCCGTCGGTGATCGGCTTGTGTCCAAAGTGGACAATATCATACTACGGGCTGATGGTGATGTTACTTATGGTATCAGAGCTGGGGCCCGCATCGATGTGCACTGCGGGGACGCAGTGTCCCGAAGGGGGGGAGAGTTGTAACAGACTCGTCCCACATCGGTGGGAGAGGAAAACAAAGCACTCCTTATAAGGGTGTGGATACCTCTTCTGGTATGACGCGTTTAAAACCGTGCGGGTAGGTGCGATCCGGGGAATGTGTCCTGTCGGTGATCGGCTTGTGGCCCAAAGCGGACAGTATCATGCTTCCGAGCTGCTGCGCACTCTGACATGACGCGTTTTGAGGGTGTTTACCCGAGAAGCAAATCCGTGAGGTAGAAGTGCGATCCGGGGTTGTACTCGTGCGCGGGTAGCCCGTCGGTGATCGGCTTGTGTCCAAAGCGGACAATATCATACTACGGGCTGATGGTGATGTTACTCTAATGCTCGATATCGACATACAAAAGTTATCCAAAGTCGTTTCAAAAAGTCAATTTTGACAGTTGTTTAACAAAACGAGACGTACCTTATATAAGGATTCATTTACTCGGTTGGTAATGTTCAAAAATCCAATTTATCAATCTCGTAAACAAGTTGTTTAAATCTTAATTGTAAATTCAAAAGCAATTTCAATTAACATTAATCATAATTCAGTTGATCATATCTTTTAATCCGTTCATCGAAATTATTCGATATCTAAATGAAAAGTTATTGATTTTTCGCCAGCTTTCCAAAAACATGTATATCATATACCTTTTACCAGTAATATATGTAATTAATTCGTGATTCATTATAAACTGTTTAACGACAAAATTTAGCATACTCGTATGTATAAATATATATACTCGAGCACTAGACATGGATACGCAATTAATATATAAAAGATAAAATATGAGTGCTTACGTATCAATATTGAGATTCAATATTGTAGGAAAGTACGTAGACGTAACGGAGATGATAAACACTAGGTTTGATTCATAAATATACCCCCGAACATTACCCATAATTTTCTTAGCTCTATCCCGCTTGAAAACCATTTTGAAAGTGACACGCTCAAGACCTCGTCGTAGTATTTTATGTATAATACTAATTAATAATATTAATAATAATAAGATTAATAATAATATTAATCTTAATAACAATAATAATAATAATAATAATAATAATAATAAATAATAATAATAAATACTTACGGAGTAATATTAATAGTGTGAGAAAACATAACTGAAATCGTGCAATTTATAGAACCTTTTCTGAAAAAGTACCCCATGCGATCGCATGGGATTTGTGCTTCAAGGCCATGCGATCGCATGGCCCTCTGATCCAGCTCACAAACTTTTAACTTTTTGTTTGTCGACATAATTTTATATAATATATATAATATATTTAATTTATATAATTAATTATATATTATATTAAATTCACATGCATAGTTGATTTGTAATTTTTGTTCCGATAAGTCGTACGTCATCACTCGACTTATGTCCCGGTTCCGATTATTCAAATGTCCTTTCGTACGCTGAGAAAACTTGTATTTTACATTTCGTGTCACGTACCTTTGTCAAAATATAGCCTTAAATTATCCCTAAACTATACCACTCAAAGTATATCTTAAACTTTCGAGTATTTTCATCATTTACTTCTATAAATCATCGTCTCGCTATTTGTTAATATATATATATAATAACAATTCGTTTTTATGACCAAGTTAATATTATATTTTATCGTATTGTTAAATATATATTTTCAATATTAATAAACACGTTTTAAAATACATATCGCAAGTTATTCATATATCTAATTCCAACAGTTGATATTCCTTATTATTGTATGTGTCCAAATTATGTTATTTAAACAAACACTTTACCATTTATTCTGAATACCGTTAATAATGAATGATTTCCCAAATCAACGTGGACCTTACAACAGAGACCCGTAATAATATCATAATCCTTAAGGGACTCAATAATTTTCTTTTAATTCAATCGTTTGGCATAATCTTTTAACTCTGTATCTAAATATATCAATCAGATAATCAAACCAATAAGTTTAATGCACAGTATCATATACTCAACACTTTGTTATGTTTTCAAGTTATGGTATATATATGTATCTATTTACATAAAATTGTTCGCGAATCGTTGAGAACAATCGAAAGGTAATTGAATAGTTCAAAAATTTTGAGATTCAACTTTACAGACTTTGCTTATTGTGTCGGAAACGTTAAAGATTAAGTTTAAATTTGGTCAGAAATTTCCGGGTCATCACAGTACCTACCCGTTAAAGAAATTTCGTCCCGAAATTTGAGTGAGGTCGTCATGGCTGACAATAAAAATGTTTTCATGACGAATATGAGTTGGTAAATAGAATTTTATCATCATTGAATAATACGGATAAAACAATCCGATTACTCGAAGCGTATGAGAGAAGTTATCATAATAGAGTGAAATGGAGAATAGAGATTCGTCTTATCTCTTGATGTAGTAACGATTGATTTCCAGAATTTAAGGAATAGAAAATCTTCATAATTTAAATAAGATTTGATTCTTCGGAATTTAAGGAAATCAGGATTTCCTTTGATTAAATGCGTAATCTGCCTCGATTGCTATGTCTGATATTTTGCTATAAATTAACCTTTTCCGTTTCATTTATTTTTACCACTCTTATAATCTTCTTTCTTATTTCATACTTACAAAAGATTTGTGAAAATGCTTCATCCAGTTCTGATTCTTCATATTTTCTTGGTTATCATATCATTCATTCTTCATTTTCATCTGCCACCAGAGGAGGTTATTTTCTTCTACTATTATCTTGGGGTTATATTGTTTTTCATTCTCCCGTATCTTTATATTGTTATACGCATTGATATACACGGTTTGTAATTTCGGGATTGTTTTCGGGCTTTATATTTTCCATTATATTTCGAAGCTTCATGCTTTCGTTTTCTCTTCCCGACTTTAAGTCAAGCGAATAATGGTTCAAAATTCGTAGGTATGGATTTTGAAATGAACATAATTAATGTTCTAAGAAAGAAACAGTAATGGCACAATCTGACTTGTCAAATTACCAGAATACCTCGAAAAAGACCGAATCATCAAGAAAAATATTTTCTTGATATGTTTAGAGGTTAAATAGAATGAAAGAGTTATGTAACATGGTTCATGATGAGGGTATGATCTGTGAACCTTTATCACGTTCCATTAGAAACTCAGCATGACTTACTGTAATATAATCACGTTGATCAAGTGTCATTATATTATACTAACTCATGCTTCAATTCCCAACACTACTTCAAAAACATCCATTTTTCGAAATTTTCAGAAATTAGAAACTAAAATAGTTTCTTTTATGATGTAACACAGATAGCGTGAAGAGATAAATGATTTCAGATAAGAATAGTTATGAAAATATCTTCAGAAATATGGAGGATATTTATAATGGAAGATACGATGATATCTTAGAATTTCTAATATCAGAGGATGATGCGGAAAATCTGTATGTGAAGGTTTAGAATAAGAAGTAAGGTTCTTACTAATGGTTTCAGCAGACACTGAATCATTTGGATTCTTTGAAGGTAGATTTCGTCCTTGTGATTTGTCTACAGCTTCCTTCATACTTTGCTCAACTCGTTTTTCAGTTCCAAACCTTCTTTTTTTCTGTGCTTTTCCAACACACTACTCTTTATCATCAAACTTTCGACTGTTAAAGTCGTTTACAGTTTTTGCTGCTTCATCAGCATTTTTCCAAAATTCGGAGAACTAGTTTCGTAGTTTGGGGTGTTTTTCAGAAACTTCACATTCGAAATATGTAAGTCTAGAAGATAGATGTTATATATATATATATATATATATATATATATATATATATATATATATATATATATATATATATATATATATATATATATATATATATATAACTGTTGTCGTAGAAAATGCTGCGAGATTCAAAATACTGATTGCTAATTCCCGGTGGTTGGTATGGAAATTATTGTTACAAGATGTGGATGAGTACATGATAGGGTTTCAATGAGTATAAGGATTTTTCGAAAGGTCAAGGATTAATAAAGTTGTTTGGTAAATTTACTCCTAATGTGGTGGAACATGAAAGGTTCCCCAGTAACAAAATGTATATATCAAGGTTACAATAAGGCTTAATCTGAAAAGTTGAAGTTGTCTGGTTGGAAGTGTGATAAAACTGGATACTTTGAAAAGAAATTGCAAGATTATTTTCGGTAATAACAATGCTAAAGGATCTTTCACCATTTTGAAGTCAAAGTATAGCTTTGAAAGATGTAGAGATCTAAGAATGATGTCACTTGTTAAATCTTGACTTGGATTCTACTCTGTCAATATCAGAATATGTAATTGAATTTATATGGAAACTATTGTATATCGCTGTGAGCATAGTTAATAATTTTTAAATCAAAGTTGAAGAATGTACAGTGTAACATATTAATTGCGAACTTATATATTTCCTGGGTATTACCTACCCGTTAAAGATTTCACAATTAATACTTTGTACAAAAGAATTTTTATTACCGTCTTTATGAAAATATATGTATGTATATTTTCTTCAGATGTAACACAGATTTAATGACTTAATATCATATTAAGCTCATTTAATTTTCGGATTGACTTAGAAATGATTAATCTCTAAAACATTAAAGATTACATAATCTTTGCGGAGTATTTCGCTAATGTAATCGATACTTCATTATTTATTCTTATTGATATTCCTCGGTGAAGGATGTTGGTGCTCGTGGAATTTTTGTGAACCTTACAAGGCACAGATGATGTTTTCTGAAAACTTTCGAGTATATCGAAATTGAAAATGTAAAATCAATTATGTAATTGATTAATACACTTGGTTTATTATGAAATGGAATTCATTGGGTTGAAACGGAGATTGTAGTTAACAATGGTTAAGTTGTTAAGGAAGGATGTACATCATTGCATATTAGTAATATGAACTAACCGAGTAGTACCTACCAGTTAAGATTCACACGTAATAGCTTAGTACGAAAAGATTTAATTTGATTTCAAAATTCATATATATTAAATATACATAAAATTTCTTCAGGGAAAAAAATGAGTTAATACTTCGTCGGTTATTGTTGCTGGTATTTCTTGGTAACTATGGTGTGTATGATGTTGATGCTCGTGGAACAGATTGTGAAGTTGAGATTTGCGATACGGATGTTGTTGTTGGTGGTAATGGTACTGTTGGTGTTGTCGGTGGTATTGTTGATGCCGGTGATGCTGCTGGTGCTTGTAACTTTTGCTCCATATTCTCCAAAGCCACTACCCGAGCGCGAAGCTCGTTGACTTCTTCTACTACACCGGGATGATTGGCGGTTCAGACGAGCGGATTAATAAGATCCAGAATTTGAGATAGTATATTATCGTGACGAGATACTCTGGAAATGAGAGAGAAAATGGTGTCTCGAACAGGTTCGCCGGTAAGTGCTTCAGGTTCTTCGCCAAGAGGGCAATGTGGTGGATGGAAGAGATCACCTTCTTATTGTCTCCAATAATTAAGTAAGCTACGAACCCATCCCCAATTCATCCAGAATAGATGATGGCTAATTGGTTGATCCATTCCAGTTATACTGTCTTCGGAATTCAGGTGAATATCCATATCGGAATAGCTGTCAGAGTTTAAGGAATTTGAACTAGATACGGGATCCATCTTGTATAATTAAGGAGATGATTTTTGATATGAATTAGCTTATAGAATTTAGTTTAGTATTCTTCAATACATAATTTACATATGTATATATAATACCAAATTCCATAAATTACGGAGAAATTTTCGGAAGATGTCAGGAAAAGTTTACAGTAACAGATACGCTAAGATATGAATTTTGTCTATACACTATTCATGCAATCAATGCAGTAAAACGTGTCTAGACTAGGAATGATAAGCAGGTAATTTCCGACAAGAAATGATAAGCAAAACTTTTTAACATGCAGACACGGTCAAAGTCCAGACTTACTAATGCATCCTAACAACTATCAGTTAGACACACTCATGCAAGACCTGGTTCACTAGGACCAACGCTATGATACCAACTGTGACGATCGCTCCAAATCCATATGGACAAACACGTCATTCATCGATTTTATTGTGAGATATTTGACCTCTATATGATACGTTTTGTAAACATTGCATTCTTTTGAAAAAGCACACCATCAATGAATATTTAAATCAAAGGTTCTCGACATCTGATGATTTCTATATATGGACAATCACCGTAAATAATAGTTTACAATAGTAATTCCGTTGACAATACAGTCAAAATAAGATACATGGTGATGATTTTGTGAATGCAACGTTTTCTTGAATAAAGCATGCAAGACTCCATGCACATAGCTTGTATAACATGTAAGCAAATAGCGGAAGACTTCTAGGGAACCTGAGAATAAACATGCTAACAAGTGTCAACACAAAGGTTGGTGAGTTCATAGTTTTAGTGTTTCGCATAATCTGTATATAAAAGTGGATCACAAGATTTCAGTTGTTTCATCCAGAAACATTTATCAATAGATTCTACATAACAGAGCACCCTGGTAACTAAGCTTTAACGTTATAATGATAAATACCCCATACGTTTTAATACACGCAAACCAACGTGTCCTAAACTCAAATAACACACGTCCGTTAAAAGGCTAGCGCTCTAGCCCGGACGGGGATGTCAAGCCCTATGGATCCATATACTGTTATTCGCGCCCACCAGTCCATATCCTATGTACTGGCAGCTACTAGTTACCAAAGCTAAGGGATTTTCGGTTCAAACTCAGTGTAGAATTTAGTATGTACTTGTATCCATTGCGTTTTAAAATAAATTGCATGTATTCTCAGCCCAAAAATATAGATTGCAAAAGCAATTAAAAAGGGAGCAATGAAACTCACCTAAGTAGCATATAAAGTCGTTCACCAAAATGTGACCGAAACTCGGATTACCAAATAACCGTAGATCTCAACCTAGAGAACATATGTTGGTCAATAAATGTCTATCAAGCTAGGTCAGGTCATAGTGTATCACAATCCTAATGCTCGATATCGACATACAAAAGTTATCCAAAGTCGTTTCAAAAAGTCAATTTTGACAGTTGTTTAACAAAACGAGACGTACCTTATATAAGGATTCATTTACTCGGTTGGTAATGTTCAAAAATCCAATTTATCAATCTCGTAAAAAAGTTGTTTAAATCTTAATTGTAAATTCAAAAGCAATTTCAATTAACGTTAATCATAATTCAGTTGATCATATCTTTTAATCCGTTCATCGAAATTATTTGATATCTAAATGAAAAGTTATTGATTTTTCGCCAGCTTTCCAAAAACATGTATATCATATACCTTTTACCAGTAATATATGTAATTAATTCGTGATTCATTATAAACTGTTTAACGACGAAATTTAGCATACTCGTATGTATAAATATATATACTCGAGCACTAGACATAGATACGCAATTAATATATAAAAGATAAAATATGAATGCTTACGTATCAATATTGAGATTCAATATTGTAGGAAAGTACGTAGACGTAACGGAGATGATAAACACTAGGTTTAATTCATAAATATACCCCCGAACATTACCCATAATTTTCTTAGCTCTATCCCGCTTGAAAACCATTTTGAAAGTGACACGCTCAAGACCTCGTCGTAGTATTTTATGTATAATACTAATTAATAATATTAATAATAATAAGATTAATAATAATATTAATCTTAATAATAATAATAATAATAATAATAATAATAATAATAATAATAATATAAATAATAATAATAAATACTTACGGAGTAATATTAATAGTGTGAGAAAACATAACTGAAATCGTGCAACTTATAGAACCTTTTCTGAAAAAGTACCCCATGCGATCGCATGGGATTTGTGCTTCAAGGCCATGCGATCGCATGGCCCTCTGATCCAGCTCACAAACTTTTAACTTTTTGTTTGTCGACATAATTTTATATAATATATATAATATATTTAATTTATATAATTAATTATATATTATATTAAATTCACATGCATAGTTGATTTGTAATTATTGTTCCGATAAGTCGTACGTCATCACTCGACTTATGTCCCGGTTCCGATTTTTCAAATGTCCTTTCGTACGCTGAGAAAACTTGTATTTTACATTTCGTGTCACGTACCTTTGTCAAAATATAGCCTTAAATTATCCCTAAACTATACCACTCAAAGTATATCTTAAACTTTCGAGTATTTTGATCATTTTCTTCTATAAATCATCGTCTCACTATTTGTTAATATATATATAATAACAATTCATTTTTATGACCAAGTTAATATTATATTTTATCGTATTGTTAAATATATATTTTCAATATTAATAAACACGTTTTAAAATACATATCGCAAGTTATTCATATATCTAATTCCAACAGTTGATATTCCTTATTATTGTATGTGTCCAAATTACGTTATTTAAACAAACACTTTACCATTTATTCCGAATACCGTTAATAATGAATGATTTCTCAAATCAACGTGGACCTTACAACAGAGACCCGTAATAATATCATAATCCTTAAGGGACTCAATAATTATCTTTTAATTCAATCGTTTGGCATAATCTTTTAACTCTGTATCTAAATATATCAATCAGATAATCAAACCAATAAGTTTAATGCACAGTATCATATACTCAACACTTTGTTATGTTTTCAAGTTATGGTATATATATGTATCTATTTACATAAAATTGTTCGCGAATCGTTGAGAACAATCGAAAGGTAATTGAATAGTTCAAAAATTTTGAGATTCAACTTTACAGACTTTGCTTATCGTGTTGGAAACGTTAAAGATTAAGTTTAAATTTGGTCAGAAATTTCCGGGTCATCATAGAAAGCTTTATGGTTTGTGCTAAGACGTTTAGTGTAAGGATTATAGGACCCAAACAATAGAGTAATTCCAGAGAATTACTCTTCCACAATCGACAAACGAAAGAACAATAATGAAAGAATTAAAAACGCGAGATTTAACGTGGTTATATGTAATCGAATGTCGATTACTTTAATCCACGGACCAGCTAAGGAGATTTTATTGATATAACTCGTGCACATACATGAGGGTTACAATAGGATGCTTATATAGGCCAAAAACAACAAGAAAACACCTTGGAGAACAAGAAAAAACGTCAATATGGAAACTCCCTGTCAGACGATCCGTGCCGCGCCTAAAATGGGCTGCGCCGCGCCTCCAATGCAAAACTCCGGACATACGTTTTTCTTCAAACTGATGCTCTGTTCTTGTGTTAGGAAACGTCGCGCCATTCAATGCTGTGGCGTGCCTTATTCCTTTGAGCTGATTTCTTCGACTTTTGTTTTGATATCCTTCACATCCAACATTCTCCAAATTGAAGATAGTCAAAACCATGACTCATTTTGTCAACCCATCATATCAACAAACTAACCAAGATCGCCAAAGCACCCTTTACCGCCAAACTCCATTTAGGACACGCACACTCCTATCACATACGCCAGATAAGCAAACTTTCGATATAAGGTCTTCAACACTTCTTGTTATAATCGAATCATCATCTCTCTATCTCCCTAGTCGGTCACCAACTTCTTATTAGTTCATGAGAAGATCCGTTGAGGATATACAAAACCTCAACTTGTCCATTGACACCACCTTAGTAAACATATCCGCGGGATTCTTCATACCAAGGACTTTCTGTGACATCCTAAAATTTTAAGATAATATTTTATATAAACTATTAATAAATTATTGTGCATTAATAGTCTTCTAGTAAAAGGAAGGACATGTTCTTAAGTCTGTTAATTAAATCATGATAAGTACTTGTGGTAAAAAGTTAAATTTGGGACTTTCATAATGATAGTTATGGTGGAGAGGGACTAAAGGTGTTAAGTGGTGAAAAATGAGCAATACTTATGATTAAAATCCTGGAACATTCTCCATTCATCTTCATAAGACAAGAAAACATGTCAAGTATGTGTGTGTGTGTGTGGGTAGAAATCTGCCAAGAAGAAAAAGGAGGAGAATTCAAGCCCTAGAATACATGCAATACTTTAATTTAAGCTCTAGTCATCTCTATTCTTCAATGGCACCAAGTTGTTGCATTACTTTCTTCAATTTCTAGCAAAAGTTAGGGTTTTTAACTCTAAAATCAAGGTATGGACCTTACACTATGAATTAATGAATGTTTATGCTTAGATTATTCTTATTACATGTTTATGAAATAAGTTTATGCTTAATGTTTAAGCAAATTCGGATTTGATTAAAATGGTACAAGTTAAAGCTAATTCATGAAAAGAAATGAAATGGGTGTTAATTTAAGGCGAGTTTTTGATTATGCTATGCATAAAAACGAATTTGTATGATGAAAATGTTTATATTTCATGCATATACATTGATAAGAATAAGCATGGTGAGAAAGATAGGTGTTTTGATGTGCTAGTAGTCATAACAAGTTTTTGCACACTAAGTGTTTGATTCAATGCCTCAATGAAAGTAAATATATGATTTTGATGAAATTGTGTGAAAAGATTTATTTTGAGATGATGGATGATCGTTCCTTATTTGTCACGATTATTTATGTTTAAATACGCAAAATTAACTATGTGCGAGTGAAAAAGGAGATACTTTGATGTGGTTTTATGTTTCACAGGTAAGAAAGATGTTGGCGCGAAATGTGGTACAAAACAGCGGTTTAAAGTGGATTATGGACAAGATTTGAGAGCTTAAAGAGTAATCAGGACATTTGTATTGGCGTAAAATACGCCATTTTTTGCGTAAAATACGCCACAGCTCAGGTCAATCTAGAACAAAAACCCATCTTTGGCGTAAAAATACGCCCAGAAAAAATATCAAAGGCATAAAATACGCCAGATGTGGTGTAAAATACGCCAGGCCAAAATTCCTGGTGCCGGGAAATTCGAAAATTAGCTTTGTGGCCAAGTTTTCTAACCCCTATTTAAAGGGAGCTCTAGGGTTACGAAAAAAAACACTTTTTCCATCAGTTTTGGCAGCAGAAAACATTCCCAAACACCTCAAAACACCATCCAATCATCATTATTCAAGGATTCAAGTCAAGATCAAGGTGTGGTTCATCATGCAATCATCAAGAAACTCATTGATTATCATCACCAACATGCTTGGCTAGTTTTCTAAACTTTATCCATTCCATGAACAATATGTATAATTTCATTCAAGCTTATGTGATTTGTGATGTTTAATACTTTTGGATTATGATGTTATGAATCAAGTTGATTTTTGATTAATGCAAGTTCTATGTTTATTATTGCAAGTTAAATTATTGTGATTTAACAGCGTGTTCTTGATCCAACTTAGTGTTAATTAGATTAGGGATAAAGACACTTTGTCTAGATTGCATAGTTTAATCCCAAGATAACGGAATTAATGAACTCAAGAAGTCTTGTCTATGAGATTTGATCATCAATTGATAAACATAATGCTTGTTTGAATGAATGCATGTTAAATTGGGATTGTGAAAGGATAAAGGCTTTACTCTCATTGTTTACATTTCAATCTTTTCAACTGCACGGTAGTTTAAGTTTAAGTTTAAGTAGTGATTAATCTAAGTAGTCTTTAGTTAAACCAACAACTCAATCTGGAAATTGCTTGCTTGTTAACCATAACTTCCCGTGGAACGAACCCTGCTTACCCTAGCTAAGTTAGAGTAATTAGGCTATTTTTGGTCGACCCTTCGACATCGATCAAATTTTAGCGCCGCAGCCGGGAAGGTATGCGCTTGATTTGCAAGCTCTTATTTTATTGCTTTTGTGTTGATTAGAAAAAATCATAAAAATTATAAAATCAATAAAAACCCAAAAATAGTGTTTGTTTATTTTTGTTTTTATCAGTTTTACGCTCGGTGTTCTTGTTTTTGTTGAAGTGCAGGTTAGTGTATGCAAACTCGGAGTTTGGGAGATCAAAATCTTAAGCCTTTAGACCCGGAAATCTAGAAATCTGCAAAAGCTAATCGAAAAGCTACAAGAATATTAAAGGGTTCGACAGTGGCTTCAGTATCCACTCAACCACAGTTAGAGACACATCCGATTGTTCCACCAAACTCTCCTAAATCAGAGTCTGACACTGAAGAGGAAGTTTTTGATCAACGAGACGAGATGGTCAAACGACCAAGAGGAGTAGATACCTACTACCAACCTGGTGATTTTGAGGATCATTCACCCATTGTTTATCCTGCACCGGCAGGAGGAAACAGCCGACGATTTGAGGTCCGACCTCAAATCATTTCGATCTTGCCAACCTACTGAGGTATGGCTAATGAGGAGCCATATGAACACATCACTGACTTTAATGGGATATGTGCTACTAATCAGGTAAACAGTTTCACTGATGATGAGGTACGTCTTCGATTATTTCCTTATTCACTTAAGGATAAGGCAAAAAGATGGTTTCTCTCCTTGCCCGCCCGGAGTATTAATACTTGGGCGGAAATGAAAAAACGATTTTTAGAGGAATTTTACCCCATAAGTAAAACTTCAGACATGCGTACGCAAATAAAATCTTTTAAACATTTACTGGGTAAATTATTTCATGAAGCGTATGAACGTCTGAAGGAGTTACTTAGGGCATGCCCACACCATGAGATACCCAAGTGGGAATTGGTTAAAGTTTTCTATGATAGTTTAGATTCCCAAAATAGGCAGTTTCTTTTAGCGGCTAGTGGTGGGGCATTCTTAACTCAGTCTAGTGATGATGAATGGACGTTCTTTGAACAGTTAAGCAAGGGTTCAAAAACCCAAGTTTTGGTTAATCGTAAACAACCTAGTACCTCCCGAGTGAATCATGTTTCCGATTCGGGTGGTTCATCTAGGAACTTAGAGCAGGAATTTGATGATTTGAAAATGCTTATATTTAACAACCCAAACCAGGGTCTTGCTTGTAATGTTTCGCAGGTTCAGGAAGTATGTGAGATTTGTGGAGATCCTTCTCACTTTGCATACGGATGTAGAAATGGGATTCCACCGGTAAATCCGCACATAGTGGAAGAACAAGTTAACGAGGTTCAGGGACGGAGATATGATCCATACTCCAACACGTATAGTCCAGGTTGGAGAAATCATTCTAATTTCAGTTGGAGCAATAACAACGCTCTGAATGCTAACCAAGGGAACCAACTTAGATCACAAAACAACTTTCAAAATCAGGGTAACTTTCAGAACCAAGGCAACTACCAAAGAAACTATCAAAATCCTTATCCCAACAACCGAAACCAAAACCAAAAAAATTATCAAAACCAAGGCCAAAACCAAAACCAAAATCAAAACAGTACTTCAACTAACCAACCATCTAGCTCGGATGCTAAGATGGATGCGTTCATCTCCGAAATGCGAAAAATGATAGAAGTGCAAAATAAGTCGATTGGTGCATTGGCTTAGGAGATCGGTAATGTAGCGGAAAGTAAGGGATATAGGGAACTAGGTACAATTCCAAGCTACACGGTTCTAAATCCAATTCATAAGGATCAAGGAAAAGGGCATAGCGTTAACATGGTAGGTACCTTGAGAAGCGGAAAGAAGTATGACAATAAGGTAGGTGAAAAAGAGGTAGTGCAACCAGAGTCAAGTAAGTCTCCTATTGTTCTTGATGAGGAAGAGGTAAGTGAAGTCGATGACTAGGGTAAAAGGGGTGAAAAATAAGGACCCAATTGTTAATGAGACCGGGAAACCGGAGACGTAATCAAAATCCATCCCGTTTCCCAAGGCCTTAGAGTCCCCAAACCAATTCCCTTATGGGAAAAAGGGACCACAACCAGAGGACATGTGGGAAATGTTTAAACATGTTAAGATAAATTTACCCCTCCTCGATGCTATTAGGCAAGTCCCGTCTTATGCTAAATTTTTAAAGGACCTTTGCACTCAAAAGAGGAAGCAAATGGCGACTTTACCCAAAAAGGTGGAGCTAACCGAGCACCTAAGTGCGATTGTGTCGAGTACACTTCCACCTAAGTTAAAGGACCCAGGGACCCCATTGATAGCTGTGACTGTAGGAATTGTGAATGTCAAAAAAGGCGTTATTGGACCTATAGGCTAGCATAAATATTTTACCTTTTTGTCTAGTTGACCGATTTAAATTGGGTTTAATGAAAAGAACTGACATAATTATTCAACTAGCAGACCAGTCAATCAAAACGCCTAGAGGGATATTAGAAGATGTGATAGTAAAAGTGGAGGATTTCTATTACCAGTTGACTTTGTTGTTATGGACATTGAACCTAGGAATAGAGATGCCCAACCCACTATAATCTTGGGATGCCCGTTTTTGGCCACCATTAATGCTCACATTAATTGTCGAACGGGAGCTATGGACATATCTTTCGATAATCGCAAGATGAGGATTAATATCTTTAATTCTCTTCATACACCGGATGTCCATGAATGCTATCGGATAGATGTGATTGATGAATTAGTGGAAAAACATACTTCTCACCTAATAACCAACGACCCAGTAGAAATATTTTGCTTAGGTGACGAAGAGGATGTTGAGTGTGAAAAGGTCAAGGCAGTAAAATTAGCAGTAGCAAGTACAATGGATGCTAGGTTGCCACCATGGACTCATAAATATGAGCCACTACCTAAATCCATTGATACTAATATGAGACCTTCACTAGAGTCACCACCGACTCTTGAGTTAAAACCCTTACCTTCTCATTTGAAGTATGCATTTTTAGGTACTGACGGCACTTTGCCAGTTATTATTGCTTCAGATTTGACAGGTGTGCAGGAAAAAGCCTTAATGGAAGTGCTTCATAAGTACAAGGCTGCAGTAGGGTGGACGATAGCTGATTTGAAAGGGATAAGTCCCTCAGTGTGTATGCATAGGATAGTTACAGATCCGGAGGTTAAACCTGCTCATGATACGCAACGCAGGTCAAACCCGAATATGCAGGAAGTTGTAAAGAAGGAAGTTCTCAAGTGGTCAGATGCAGGGATTATTTTCCCTATTTCAGATAGTCAGTGGGTAAGCCCCACGCAAACAGTGCTAAAGAAAGTTGGGATAACGGTAATGGAAACTGAGGAAGGTGAAAAGATAACAACCCGTCCCGTGACGGGTTGGCGGGTATGTATTGATTACAGGAAGCTGAATGCTGAGACTTCAAAATATCACTTCCCCTTGCCTTTTATTGATCAAATCAATGAAAAGTTGTCAGGTCAGAAATTTTATTGTTTCTTAGATGAGTATTCTGGATATAATCAAATACCTATTCACCCTAATGACCAAGAAAAAATGACTTTTACTTGTCATTATGGAACTTATGCTTTTAGATCAATGCCTTTTGGTTTATGTAATGCACCTGCTACTTTTCAAAGGTGTATGATGAGTATTTTCTTAGAGTTAATAGGTGAGTCTTTAGAAATTTTCATGGATATTTTTCAATATTTGGCAAGTCTTTTGAGTCGTATTTGAATATGTTGGAAAAAGTTTTAAAGAGGTGTACCGAGACCAACCTTGTCCTTAGTTGGGAAAAGAGCCACTTTATGGTAAGGGAAGGGGTGGTTTTGGGACACATTGTGTCTGAACGGGGATTCGAAGTCGATAGGGCAAAAGTGCAACTTATTTTCACATTACCTCCACCAACCAATGTTAGGGGGTAAGATCGTTTTTGGGACATGCGGGATTCTATCGTAGGTTTATCAAAGATTTTAGTGTTATTTCTAAACCATTGTGTAATTTGTTATTAAAAGACGCACCTTTTGACTTTGATGACCAATGTAAGGAAGCCTTTAACACCCTTAAGCGTAAGTTGACCGAAGCACCCATTTTGCAATCACCCGATTGGACCAAACCATTTGAAATTATGTGCGACACTAGTGACTTTGCGGCTGGGGTTGTTTTGGGTCAAAGAGTTAATAGGAAACCGGTTGTTATCTATTATGCTAGTAAGACGTTCTCGGATGCCCAGGTGAATTATACCATAACCGAGAAAGAATTATTAGCAGTAGTGTTTGCCTTAGACAAATTTAGATCGTATTTGTGGGGGGTCTAAGGTAGTTATCTTTTTGGACCATAGTGCCCTAAGGCACTTGCTTGAGAAGAAAGAGTCTAAGCCTAGATTGATTAGGTGGATTTTGTTGCTACAGGAGTTTGATTTGGAAATAAGGGATAAAAAAGGTATAGAGAATGTGGTAGCCGACCATTTATCTAGGATACCCCCGCCACCGTTTGACCCTGCTAAACCGATCTAGGAGAATTTCCCGGACGAGTGTTTGTTTAGTGTTGTGCAGGTACCTTGGTTCGCTCATATTGTTAACTATTTGGTGACTAAAAAAGTACCGGAGCATTGGAACAAGCACAAGAAGGATTACTTTTTCTCACAGATTAAGCGTTACATTTGGGAGGATCCAGTTCTTTACCGGATTGGACCCGATCAAATCATAAGAAGATGCGTGGCGGAAGATGAGCGTAAGGACATTCTAGCTCATTGTCATACTTTTGCATGTGGAGGACACTACAGAGTCAAGAAAACCGAGTACAAAGTACTCGACTCAGGTTTCTTTTGGCCTACTATTTTTAAAGACGCATGTGAGTATGTTAAAAATTGTGCCAGGTGTCAAAGGATTGGGGGAATATATAAGCGTAATGAAATGCCCATGAACCCAATTTTGGTTTGTGAAATCTTTGATGTTTAGGGCATAGATTTTATGGGACCCTTTCCACCTTCTTTTGGGTTTGAGTATATACTAGTAGCTGTTGATTATGTCTCCAAGTGGGTGGAGGCTGAGGCTACTCGGACCAATGACCACAAAGTTGTCCTAAAGTTTGTTAAGAAAAATATTTTTTGTCGTCATGGTGTACCTAAGGCCATAATTAGTGATGGGGGGTCGCACTTTAAGAACTCGCATTTTGCTAAGCTTTTAAGGGATTATGGGGTAAATTACCGAATTGCTACGCCTTACCATCTCCAAACAAGTGGGCAAGTGGAAGTATCTAATAGGGAATTAAAAAGGATTTTAGAAAAAACTGTAAATCCTAATCGCAAAGATTGGTCTTTAAGACTAGACGATGCGCTTTGGGCTTACTGGACAGCTTATAAAACCCCTATTGGTACTTCACCTTATCGACTTGTTTATGGGAAGGCATGTCACTTAC
The DNA here is from genome assembly GCF_046630445.1 of Rutidosis leptorrhynchoides. Lineage (NCBI taxonomy): Eukaryota > Viridiplantae > Streptophyta > Magnoliopsida > Asterales > Asteraceae > Rutidosis > Rutidosis leptorrhynchoides. Next base: position 397,892,067 of record NC_092338.1, read on the forward strand.
CTGTTGAAATTGAGCATCGTGCAAAGTGGGCTATTAAACAGGTGAACATGAACATGGATGAGGCAGGAAAAGCAAGAAAGTTAGACCTATCGGCACTGGATGAGTTGAGACACGATGCTTATGAAAGTTCAAAAATTTACAAAGAGAAAACGAAAGCGTTTCATGATAAGCAAATCGTAAGGCGGACGTTTGAAGTGGGGCAAAGTGTGTGGTTGTTTAATTCAAGACTAAAGTTATTTGCGGGTAAGTTGAGAAGTAAGTAGAACGGTCCCTATGTGGTTACCAAGGTTATTCCGTATGGGGCAATTGAAATAAAAGATCCAAAAGGTGGGGAACCGTTCTTAGTTAATGGGCAACGATTGAAAATTGCTTCCGGTTTGTCGCTTGATGATGCTAGGGTAGTTGAAACAATTCAGTTTGAACCCATGAAAGTCCATCAACTTAGAACAATTCAGGTGAATGAATCAAAGAATTATGTTAGTAAAGAGAACATTGATGCGTGGCTTGATCAAAATGTTACTATTAGTTGTATGCCCAATTGTGATGTTTGGGATGATGATGGGCGATTTGATGATGCGCCCGAGGACGAGGTGTCTGAGGTTATTTCAGATGAATGTTTTGATGAGTTTGATGAAAAGTTGTCATTGGAAGAATATTTTAAGGGAAGGCCGGAGTTCCGTCGTCAAGAAGAAGATCCAGGGGAAGTATTGTTCGAATTGAGTTTCATTAGGGTCTTACCCCACTTTGCTAACGATCATCGTGAATTTAAGGTGATTGCCGATACGGGGTCTACAATTAATATCATGTCATACGTGACGTACAAGCGATTATTTCATGACAAATGTTCTTTATGTTCGTTGACTAAATCCGATGCGGTCATCACACTTGGCAACAATACTAAGTGTCAGGCACTTGGTGTACTTCGTGATGTGATGGTTAGTGTGAAAGGTGTTTTCCTTGAAGTATCATTCACCATTTTTGATATACCTACGGATGAAGATGTTCCAGTGTTAGTCGGGCGTGGATTCATTGCAACCGAGGATTGTAAATAGACCCGGGTGCAGGTTCTATCACTTTTGAAGGAGGAAACTGAACTTTTAGATTTTGTAATTCGGAAAATATGCGTTTTCCTTCGGCATATATAGTTGAGAGAGAATTTGATGAAGGTTATTGTATGATGCTAGGGATACAAGAGGTTAACACAAATGAAGTAGTTAGTGAAGAAATGGTAGAGGATACTATAGACATGGGTGAAATCTATCAAAGTGTTGAGTGTGGGGGTATTTGCTTCGATCAATGCTTAGACTCCGAGTTAAGCGAAGATGAACGAGCTGAAATTATGTATGACTCCATGAAACGAAAGTGTAAGGAGTTCAAGAAAGCTAGGAGTGACCACAAGTTAACCGAGAAGATGTTGTTCGATTTAAGTCCGGAAGAACTTGAAGTACTTCTAGAAATAGTTGAAGAAGAAAAGTCTTTTCATCTCTACTTGGAAAGAAAATTGAAGAGGAAGAGTGATGAGGGTTCGAGTAAAGAGGAAACCATTTGTGTTAACACGGTTACGGAAACACCCGAAGTAGAAAAAGAACCGGATGTGGATGTAGAGGAGATTTGTAAGACGCTTGAAAGTATGTGGGGAAAAGAAAACACGGAAAGATTCATGAACAACACCAAAACATCTTTTGTTGACGATGAGGGGTGGACAATTGAAGTTGAATACGTCGAGTCCAAACCAAAATGTGAATTCAAACCTCGCATTAAGTATAGAGATCCGGGCGAGTTTTCGGTTATGTGTCAATTTTAAAAGAAGAAGACTTACAGGGCTTTGCTAGATTCGAGTGCAAGTGTTAATATGATGCCAACTAAGGTTGCAAAATCAATAGGCATCCGGGAGTTGGTTCGAACTAATACGAGTATTCGATTTGGCAATCAAACGGTTGATGACCCAATCGGGGTTGCAGAAGATGTTCTTTTCATTATCCACGGTATTTGTTACAAAGAAGATTTCTTCATTATGGATTGTGAACCGGATGTAAACACTCCAATTGTATTGGGACGAGGATTTCTAGCGACCGCAAGGATGTCACTAGATTTTGATACGGGGACTTTGATAATTAAAGATGAAGATAACATGATCACGTTCCGTATGGAAGATGGATTCGGCTCTACAACAATGGAGCCGATGATCCGGACGAATGCTAATCCGGAAGAGGAGTCGAGTGCGCGACTCCATCAAAATCCGCACACCTTTGTAAAGTTTGTAAGTTGTAGGTGTTTTAGTTTGTTTTGTACATACGGGCGGGGCAAAGTACCATTTTTGAGGCTTAAAATGGGATTGGTTTAAAGGACTATCTCTAACTTTTTACATTGAGGACAATGCAATGCTCAAAGTGTGGGAGGGGGTCAAGGTTTTTAATCCCAAAAACGTTTTGTGCGAAAAGAATGTGAAAAATGGAAATTTTAAAAATTTTTGGAACCTGAGTACTGGCGTAATTTACGCCAGTTTTGGCGTATTTTACGCCTATGTTACTCGTGGGGTCAGAAAAATTTTGCATCTCGGGCGTAAAAATACGCCAAGTTTGTACGCCAGAAATTGTATTGGCGTATTTTACGCCAGATCTGGCGTATTTTACGCCAGTGTAATTTCGCTGGTGCCGGTTTTAGGGGTTTAAAATTGGGAAAAATTATATATTTATATATAACTCAAGTGCAGCCATTAACCACGACCACCATAACTCTAAACCCTAATTTTTCATCATCTAAACACCAAATCGCAGTTCAAAACATCATCAATTCGTCATAACACTTCACAAAAACATCCAAATCCTTACAAAATCATTCAAATTGGGTGTTGATTTGTGTTCTTGGCTAAAACCTAAGTTTGGGGGTTTTTGATTTGTGGGTTAAATTCTTCAAGTATTCTTTCAATTCAAGTGTTTTAACATCAAGGTAATCATCATTCTTGTGTTTCTCATTGTTTTTGGTTATCAATTTAGGGTTTTTGCTACTTTCATGTTTATGTGCTAGGGTTAATTCGAAATAATTATGTTTAAGCATTGTTTTTGTTCTAGCTATTGTTAATTGTGCTTAGATATGTTAGTAGGGTATGTATGCATGACCATTTCGAAAGTTTAGGTTAAAACTTGTTAATTGCTTTCAAGTAGTTGACTAGGGTTGACTTTGACTGAAAAATTGGTAATGTTTGTGACTTGAATGTGTGATTTCAATGTTAAATGTTTAAATTGGTGTTTGTTAAGTGTCAATGCAATATTGTTAGATAATAGAGTTCGTAGTTTTCTTTGGAATGATAATTACAATGTAATATGAAGTTTACTTGAACAAGGGGGTGATTAATGGTGATGATAATGTATAACATGTTAAACTAAGTGTCTTGTGGTTAAACGAGGTATATAAGATTGATGTGTTGATTTAGTGCATGAGGTTAGGATTTGCATGTATTGCTAAAAGTTTATAATGTGACATATTGAGCAATGACATGTAAATTGTTTTGTTTAAAGACCTAAATTGTTTGTTGAGATTGTGTAATTGCAGAAAATGTCGGGAAGAGGAAAGAGAAGCCGTAGCAATCAAGGAGAATCTCCAAATTGAATGGACAAGAAGTGGTTAAGTGAACTACCTTATGATTGGCAGGTTCATTTGTATACAGAAAAGAAAGAACAACTCTTGAGAAACGCTTTCTGTGAAAGGTACTTAACTTCAAGTGTGTGGAGAAAATATGGGGTTTTTTAGGTATTTTCAGACTGGGGATGGGAAGCTGCACTTCAACCAGTCCAAATGGGTTTTTCGAGCACGCAGTTGAATTGCTCATGGGAAATGACTTATCCCACACAGGTTTTTAATTGGTTGTCAACGTTAAAGTGGGTCGTAGGGGATAATTTTCCACATACATTGGTATTAGAAGGTAAAGTGGGAAACACTGTGATCCCAATGAGATTGGAGACTTTTAATCAGTTAGCACACCCAGACCTACCATATGATGCAGGGATAAGAATTGAGGGGAAGAATGGGTATGATTATCAGACTGTAAAAGGGTTGTTTGAAGTACCGGCTGATAGATATGCTATGGTGGTGAGAACGCTATTTCACGTTGATTGACCTGATATTGAGAACTTTGAGCTTTCAAGAAACAAGCTAAAAATAATTCCAAGGTTGTTGTTAACGGTGATTAATTACAATATACTTCAGAGAAAAAGCGATCTTATGTTGGTTCGAATGCACGAGCTACCTTTGTTGTATGCCATGGTAACCAACACAACGGTACCTTCGTTACGATTTGTTATGATGACTTAGATTTGGGAATGTCGAGAACAATTGAAACAAAGGGCGGTGATCCCTTATATGCAGTTTTTGTCTTTCTTTTTGTGGAGGAATGGAGGGATTTCGAATAATCCCAAGGGAAAAAGAGAAGAAATTAAGAAAGTGAAAGAAAAGGTTCACGGGTTAGAGTTTATGCGACAAGGGGATGGTTATGTAATCGAGAATCCAGCTTATTTGGAGAGGTGTACTTTCGGGGTAGAGGATGATGAGCTTCCTGAAGAAGAAGAAGATTATGATTCAGCCGCGTCGGCCGAGCGAATTATCCGAGCTGCCGAGAATATAAATGATAGGGATGATCTGAATTACAACCCTCAAGGTGAAGGATCGAGTCGAGGTAGGAGATATGTTCAGGTGGATAAACAAAGGTTGTCTAGAATGGAGGAGCAACAGAGTACTCTTCTTGATGCAGCTAGGGCTCAGTTCTACCTGACTGAGCGATATCAACAAGATGTTTTTGAAAGGGATAACCGAAGGCGTCGGTATGAGGATATGTTGCAGAATCGGCCGATTACGCAGTATTATAAGCCAATTGATTATACGACTTATGCTTCGGGGTTTGCACCAGGTGTGGAGTATGTGAATCCACCCGCACCATCTGTAGCACCACCATTGTTTTATCAGCAACCCACACCATTACCACCGGATATGGAGAGAGCTAGAGAGGAGGGCAGGAAGTCGGTGTTTGACATGGCACCGTTATCGAGGAGCTTATTTGATAGTATATTTGGTCCTGATCCCCGAATGGGATGAGTCTCTCTGATTTTAATCAGGTCCTGTGCTCCGTCTGTAATAACATGTACACTTTTCTTTTCTTTTATTTTTCTTATTTTATTTTATTTTTCTTATTTTTATTTTAGTAGCTAAATGAACTTTGTGGGTATATGTTCGCTAGAAGCCCTCACGAGACAAAACTCGTCCACCCGCGCTATCGGGTGGTTTAAAGCGGATCCCTCCGAAAGTGGGCTAGTTAGTTTTTATATTTTCTTTTGTTTTTGTTTTGTAAGAATAAAAGGAATGGAAGGAACATGTTGTGTGATGAATTGGAGTTGGTATGCTTGTGATGAAATGTCCCGTTCATATTGATTATAAACGTTCCATATTAATTGATTTCGTTGCGAGGTTTTGACCTCTATATGAGACGTTTTTCAAAGACTGCATTCATTTTTAAAACAACCATAACCTTTATTTTATCAATAAAGGTTTTAAAAGCATTACGTAGATTATCAAATAATGATAATCAAAATATACTGTTTACACATGACCATTACATAATGGTTTACAATAGAAATATATTACATCGACATATGTTTCTTGAATGCAGTTTTTACACAATATCATACAAACATGGGCTCCAAATCTTGTCCTTATTTTAGTATGCAACAGCGGAAGCTCTTAGTATTCACCTGAGATTAAACATGCTTTAAACGTCACCAACAATGTTGGTGAGTTATAGGTTTAACCTATATATATCAAATCGTAACAATAGACCACAAGATTTCATATTTCAATACACATCCCATACATAGAGATAAAAATCATTCATATGGTGAACACCTGGTAACCGACAATAACAAGATGCATATATAAGAATATCCCCATCATTCCGGGACACCCTTCGGATATGATATAAATTTCGAAGTACTAAAGCATCCGGTACTTTGGATGGGGTTTGTTAGGCCCAATAGATCTATCTTTAGGATTCGCGTCAATTAGGGTGTCTGTTCTCTAATTCTTAGATTACCAGACTTAATAAAAAGGGGCATATTCGATTTCGATAATTCAACCGTAGAATGTAGTTTCACGTACTTGTGTCTATTTTGTAAATCATTTATAAAACCTGCATGTATTCTCATCCCAAAAATATTAGATTTTAAAAGTGGGACTATAACTCACTTTCACAGATATTTCCTTCCTCGAAAATAAGACTTGGCCACAGATCGATTCACGAACCTATACAAATATGTACATATGTATCAAAGTATGATCAAAATATAATTGCAACCATTTTTATTATGTTTTAAAGATTTGAGTGTATTAAGTCAGCTGTCCTCGTTAATAACCTACAACTAGTTGTCCACAGTTAGATGTACAGAAATAAATCGATATATATTATCTTGAATCAATCCACGACCCAGTATATACACGTCTCAGGCTAGATCACAACTCAAAGTATATATATTTTTGGAATCAACCTCAACCCTGTATAGCTAACTCCAACATTACTGCATATAGAGTGTCTATGGTTGTTCCAAATAATATATATACATGGGTCGATATGATATGTCAAAACATTTGAATATGTTTCTATGGTATCCCAAGATTACATAATATATTAGAATACATGTATAATACAATATAAGTTAGCTAGGATATGATTTGTATAGATTTGTTAAACATTTCCCGTAGCTAAAAAGATAAAAAATATCCAATCTTGATTTACCCATAACTTCTTCATTTTAAATCCGTTTTGAGTGAATAAAATTGCTATGGTTTCATATTGAACTCTAATTTAAGAATCCAAGAAAAAAAAGTAGAGGTTTATAGTCAGAAATTTAAGTTACATGTCAATTACTAAAGAGGTAGTCATTTCCGTCGAAAGAACGACATCTTGATGACCATTTTGAAAAACATACTTTCACTTTGAGTTTAACCAAGATTTTTGGATATAGTTTCATGTTCATATGAAAAATCATTTTCCCAGAAGAACAACTTTTAAATCAAAGTTTATCATAGTTTTTAAATATCCAAACCAAAACAGCCCCCGGTTTCACTACGACGGCGTATATCCGATTTTATGGTGTTCATCGTGTTTCCAGGTTTTAAATCATTAAGTTAGCATATCATATAGATATAGAACATGTGTTTAGTTGATTTTAAAAGTCAAGTTAGAAGGATTAACTTTTGTTTGCGAACAAGTTTAGAATTAACTAAACTATGTTCTAGTGATTACAAGTTTAAACCTTCGAATAAGATAGCTTTATATGTATGAATCGAATGATGTTATGAACATCATTACTACCTCAAGTTTTCTGGATAAAACTACTGGAAATGAAAAAAATGGATCTAGCTTCAAAGGATCCTTGGATGGCTTGAAAGTTCTTGAAGCAGAATCATGACACGAAAACAGTTCAAGTAAGATTTTCACTCGAAATAAGATTGTTATAGTTGTAGAAATTGAATCAAAGTTTGAATATGAATATTACCTTGAATTAGAAAGATAACCTACTATAAATAATAATGGTTCCTTGATCTTAGATGATTACTTGGAATGGATTAGGAAGCTTGGAAGTAGACTTGAAAACTTGGAAGTATTCTTGATTTTTATGAAACTATACTTATGGAATTTATGAAGAACACTTAGAACTTGAAGATGGAACTTGAGAGAGATCAATTAGATGAAGAAAATTGAAGAATGAAAGTGTTTGTAGGTGTTTTTGGTTATTGGTATATGAATTAGATATAAAGAATATGTAATTTTGTTTTCATGTAAATAAGTCATGGATGATTACTAATATTTTTGTAATTTTATGAGATATTTCATGCTAGTTGCCAAATGATGGTTCCCACATGTGTTAGGTGACTCACATGGGCTGCTAAGAGCTGATCATTGGAGTGTATATACCAATAGTACATACATCTAAAAGCTGTGTATTGTACGAGTACGAATACGGGTGCATACGAGTAGAATTGTTGATGAAACTGAACGAGGATGTAATTGTAAGCATTTTTGTTAAGTAGAAGTACTTTGATATGTGTCTTTAAGTCTTTCAAAAGTATAAGAATACATATCAAAACACAACATGTATATACATTCTAATGGATTCGTTAAGTCTTCGTTAGTCGTTACATGTAAGTGTTGTTTTGAAACCTTTAAGTTAACGATCTCAATTAATGTTGTTAACCCAATGTTTATTATATAAAATGAGATGTTAAATTATTATATTATTATGATATTATGATGTATGAATATATCTTAATATGATACATACAATAAAATATCGTTACAACGATAATCGTTACATATAAGTCTCGTTTCGTAATTCTTGAGTTAGTAGTCTTGTTCTTACATATGTAGTTCATTGTTAACACACTTAATGATATATTTAAATATCATTTTATCATGTTAAATATAGTGTATCAATATCTTAATATGATACATATGTATTTAGTAGACGTTATCATAACGATAATCGTTATATATATCATTTCGAGTTTCTTAACTTAGTAATCTCATTTCTTATGTATATCACACATTGTTAATATACTTAGTGAGATACTTACTCATCATAATCTCATGTCAACCATATATATATGTCTATATATACCACAACATGTAGTTTTCACAATTTTGTAACGTTCGTGAATCGTCGGTCAACTTGGGTGATCAATTGTCTATATGAAACTTATTTCATTTAATCAAGTCTTAACAAGTTTGATTGCTTAACATGTTGGAAACATTTAGTCATGTAAATATCAATCTCAATTAATATATATAAACATGGAAAAGTTCGGGTCACTACAGTACCTACCCGTTAAATAAATTTCGTCCCGAAATTTTAAGCTGTTGAAGGTGTTGACGAATCTTCTGGAAATAGATGCGGGTATTTCTTCTTCATCTGATCTTCACGCTCCCAGGTGAACTCGGGTCCTCTACGAGCATTCCATCAAACCTTAACAATCGGTATCTTGTTTTGCTTAAGTCTCTTAACCTCACGATCCATTATTTCGACGGGTTCTTCAATGAATTGAAGTTTTTCATTAATTTGGATTTCGTCCAACTGAATAGTGAGATCTTATTTAGCAAAACATTTCTTCAAATTCGAGACGTGGAAAGTGTTATGTACAGCCGCGAGTTGTTGAGGTAGCTCCAGTTGGTAAGCTACTGGTCCGACACGATCTATAATCTTGAATGGTCCAATGTACCTTGGATTTAGTTTCCCCCGTTTACCAAATCGAACAATGCCTTTTCAAGGTGAAACCTTAAGCATGACCATTTCTCCAATTTCAAACTCTATATCTTTTCTTTTACTGTCCGCATAGCTCTTTTGTCGACTCTGGGCGGTTTTCAATCGTTGTTGAATTTGGATGATTTTCTCGGTAGTTTCTTGTATTATCTCAGGACCCGTAATCTGTCTATCCCCCACTTCATTCCAACAAATCGGAGACCTGCACTTTCTACCATAAAGTGCCTTAAACGGCGCCATCTAAATACTAGAATGATAACTGTAGTTGTAGGAAAATTCTGCTAACGGTAGGTGTCGATCCTAACTATTTCCGAAATCAATAACACATGCTCGTAGCATGTCTTCAAGCGTTTGTATCGTCCTTTCGCTCTGCCCATCAGTTTGTGGATGATAGGCAGTACTCATGTCTAGACGAGTCCCCAATGCTTGTTGCAACGTCTGCCAGCACCTTGAAACAAATCTACCATCCCTATCAGAGATAATAGAGACAGGTATTCCATGTCTGGAGACAACCTCCTTCAAATACAATCGCGCCAACTTTTCCATTTTGTCATCTTCTCTCATTGGCAGGAAGTGTGCTGACTTGGTGAGATGATCAACTATTACCCAAGTAGTATCATAACCACTTGCAGTCCTTGGCAATTTAGTAATGAAATCCATGGTAATGTTTTCCCATTTCCATTCCGGGATTTCAGGTTGTTGTAGTAGACCTGATGGTTTTTGATTTTCAGCTTTGACCTTAGAACACGTCAAACATTCTCCTACATATTTAGCAATATCGGCTTTCATACCTAGCCACCAAAAGTGTTTCTTGAGATCTTTATACATCTTCCCCGCTCTGGGATGTATTGAATAACTGGTTTTATATGCTTCTTTAAGTACCATTTCTCTCACATCTCCAAACCTTGGTACCCAAATTCTATCAGCCCTATATCGGGTTCCGTCTTCCTGAATATTAAGATGTTTCTCTGATCCTTTGGGTATCTCATTCTTCAACTTTCCTTCTTTTACAACTCCCTGTTGCGCCTCCTTTATTTGAGTAGTAAGGTTAGTACGAATAATTATATTCATAGCTTTTACCCGTATAGGTTCTCTGTCCTTTCTACTCAAAGCTTCGACTACCACATTCGCCTTCCCCGGGTGGTATCGAATCTCAAAATCATAATCATTCAACAGTTCAATCCACCTGCGTTGTCTCATATTCAGTTGCTTCTGATTAAATATATGTTGGAGACTTTTGTGGTCGGTATATATAATACTTTTGACCCCATATAAATAATGCCTCCAAGTCTTTAATGCAAAAATAACAGCACCCAATTCCAAATCGTGAGTCGTATAATTTTGCTCGTAAATCTTCCATTATCTAGATGCATAAGCAATCACCTTCGTTCGTTGCATTAATACACAACCGAGACCTTGCTTTGATGCGTCACAATAAACCACAAAATCATCATTCCCTTCAGGCAATGACAATATAGGTGCCGTAGTTAGCTTTTTCTTCAATAACTGAAACGCCTTCTCTTGTTCATCCTTCCATTCAAATTTCTTCCCTTTATGCGTTAATGCAGTCAAGGGTTTTTCTATTTTGGAGAAATCTTGGATGAATCTTCTGTAGTAACCATCCAATCCTAAAAATTGACGTATATGCTTCGGAGTTTTTGGGGTTTCCCACTTTTCAACGATTTCGATCTTTGCCGGGTCCACCTGGATACCTTCTTTGTTCACTATGTGACCGAGGAATTGAACTTCTTCCAACCAAAATGCACACTTTGAAAACTTAGCGTACAGTTTTTCTTTCCTCAATACTTCTAGCACTTTTCTCAAATGTTCTTCGTGCTCTTGATCATTCTTTGAATAAATAAGTATGTCATCGATTAAAACAATGACAAACTTGTCAAGATATGGCCCACACACTCGGTTCATAAGGTCCATGAACACAGCTGGTGCGTTAGTCAATCCAAACGGCATAACCATAAACTCGTAATGACCATAACGCGTCCTAAAAGCAGTTTTTGAAATATCATCCTCCTTTACTCGCATTTGATGATATCCAAAATGTAAATCGATTTTCGAATAAACCGACGAGCCTTGTAGTTGATCAAATAAGTCGTCAATTCTCGGCAGTGGATAATGGTTTTTGATGGTAAGTTTATTCAACTCTCTGTAGTCAATACACAACCTAAATGTACCATCCTTCTTCTTGACAAACAAAACAGGAGCTCCCCATGGTGATGTGCTTGGTCGAATGAAACCACGTTCTAATAGTTCTTGCAGTTGGCTTTGCAGTTCTTTCATTTCGCTGGGTGCGAGTCTGTAAGGAGCACGAGCTATTGGTGCAGCTCCTGGTACAAGATCTATTTGAAATTCAACAGATCGATGTGGAGGTAGTCCCGGTAATTCTTTCAAAAATACATCGAGAAATTCTTTTGCGATGGGAACATCATTGATGCTCTTTTCTTCAATTTGTACTTTCTCGACGTGTGCTAGAACAGCATAGCAACCTTTTCTTATTAGTTTTTGTGCCTTCAAATTACTAATAAGATGTAGCTTCGTGTTGCCCTTTTCTCCGTACACCATTAAGGGTTCTCCTTCTTCTCATACAATGCGAATTGCATTTTTATAACATACGATCTCTGCTTTCATCTCCTTCAGCCAGTCCATGCCAACTATTACATCAAAACTCCCTAACTCTACTGGTATCAAATCAATCTTAAATATTTCGCTACCCATTTTAATTTCTCGATTCCGGCATGTATAATCTGCTGAAATTAATTTACCGTTTGCTAATTCGAGTAAAAATTTACTATCCAACGGCGTCAATGGACAACTTAATTTAGCACAAAAATCTCTACTCATATAGCTTCTATCCGCACCCGAATCAAATAAAACGTAAGCAGATTTATTGTCAATAAGAAACGTACTCGTAACAAGTTTCGGGTCTTCCAGTGCCTCTGCCGCATTAATATTGAAAACTCTTCCGCGACCTTATCCATTCGTGTTCTCCTGGTTTGGGCAATTTCTAATAATGTGGCCCGGTTTTCCACATTTATAACAAACTACATTGGCATAACTTGCTCCGACACTACTTGCTCCACCATTACTCGTTCCAACACCATTTGTTCCTTTCGTTCTGTTAACCCCTAGTCCGTAGACCTCACACTTCGCCGCGCTATGACCATTTATTTTACACTTGTTGCAAAATTTGGTGCAGAACCCCGAGTGATACTTTTCACACCTTTGGCATAGCTGCTTCTGATTGTTGTTGTTGTTACGGTTGTTATTGTTGTTGGGATGATTGTTGTAGTTGTTGTTGTTATGCCGTTTGTTGTAGTTGCGATTGATGTTGCGATTGTTGGGATAGTTGTTGTTGTATTGGTGACTCTTATCACCGTTTTCCTCCCACTTTCTTTTGACTAGCTTCACGTTGGCCTCTTCGGCCGCCTGTTCTTTAATTCTTCCCTCAATCTGGTTCACTAGTTTTGTATGGAGGCAGGCTCGTGTGAACTTATATCTTCTTGGATTCTCTCCGGTAACCCTTTCAAAAACGCGTCGATCTTCTCTTCCTCATCTTCGAACGCTCTCGGACACAATAGGCACAATTCTGTGAATCGTCTTTCGTACGAAGTAATATCCAATCCCTGTGTTCGTAACCCTCTAAGTTCTGACTTGAGCTTATTGACCTCGGTTCTGGGACGGTACTTCTCGTTCATCAAGTGCTTGAATGCTGACCACGGTATCGCGTAAGCAGCATCTTATCCCACTTGCTCTAGATAGGTATTCCACCATGTTAACGCAATACCTGTGAAGAAATGCGTAGCGTACTTCACTTTGTCTCCTTCAGCACACTTACTTATGGCAAACACCGATTCAACTTTTTCGGTCCACCGTTTCAATCCGATTGGTCCTTCGGTCCCATCAAATTCTGAAGGTTTGCAGGCAGTGAATTCCTTGTAGGAGCATCCTACACGATTTATTGCACCGTTAGCAGTATTGCTAGATTCATAGTTATTGTTGGTATGTAGCGCGGCCTGTACTGCGGCTATGTTTGAAGCAAGAAAGGCACGAAGTTCCTCTTCGCTCATATTCAAGGTGTGTCGAGTAATCGGTGCCATTTCCTTCAAAATAGTCAAATGAAACAAGTTAATCATACAAAATATTAAGAGTAGTCAATAGTATCTCGTAGCATAATATGAACTCATTTATAAAAGCTTTTTCTTCATATTAGCGTTTTATAAGTTTAAATTCGGGTACTACCTACCCGTTAAGTTCATACTTAGTAGCTAATATACAATTCAACTACTACAATTCCATATGAAAAACTGATTATAATAATATATCACATACAAATATTCTTCAAACTTACAACTTCGCTATATTACATATAACATGAAATATAGTACACTATGATACATGACAGTTTTGAAGATAAATCTAGTTAATACGCAAGTTGTTCAGCAAAGGAAATAAAGACACGTAATTCATTAGTCCAGAAACAAGTCATGCATTCTGGTTTTACTAAGACGACTTCCCATCCTTGGTCTTGTGGAAAATAACCGTTATGACCATTAGCTAGGCAGCATGTTGTAATGTCGTCAAAAGGACGAGGGTTTCGTAATGTCCAACAGCCCTGTAATAATCTAAAAACCTTGTTTCTCACCCCAACTACTGAATCCGTCACTTGTGAGAAAGTTTTATTTAAAAGCTGCAATCCGATGTTCTTTTTCTCACTTTGGTAAGAATCGAATATCACTAACCCGTAAGCATAACATGCTTCTTTATGTTGCATGTTAGAAGCTCTTTCTAATTCATGAAATCCTATGTTGGGATATGTTGAGTCGAAATAGGTTCTTAACCCGTAGCGTAAAATTGCATTTGGGTTCCCCGCATTTAACGCTTTAAAGAAAACACGGCGTAACTTAAAGTCTCCCCAATGTGATATACCCCACCTATCAAAGGAAAGCCTTTTATAAACTAAGGCATTTCTGGAAAGTCTTTCAAATGTTTGAAAGGTTAATTTCGCCATAACTAAATGTGCTGATGAATTCTGACCGACTCTAGACAAGATTTCCTCAATCATATCCTCTGGTAGGTCTTCTAAAATATTTGGTTGTCTACCCTTAACGTCCATTTTGTTTTTATACTGTAAAATAGACAAGGATTAGATTCGTAATAACAAACAATACAAGCAATTTTTACATAAAACATAAAAGTACAAGCACACTACAATACATTTATTACACAACATGCTCACACCCCTCTAATCTGAATCACTGGTTTCTTCTTCTTCGAACTTGGTTCTTTTTCCTAATATTCTAGGGATATATGATGTTCCTCTAATACGAATCATCGTTTTCCACATTGGTTTAGAAAAACCTGTTGGTTTAGAGGTTCCCGGGTTATTGTCACGATATTGAAAATACGGGTGTTGACGGTACATATAAAGTTCATCGGGGTCGGAATCAGATTTCTCTATTTTGATGCCTTTTCCCTTATTATTTTCTTTTGCCTCATTAAATTGGGTCGGGGTAATTTCTATAACATCATCGGAATCCTCATCAGGATCCGATTCATTGAAAAATTGGTAATTTTCCCAATATTTTGCTTCCTTAGCGGAAACACCATTGACCATTATTAACTTTGGTCCATTGATTGAGGATTTTCTTTTATTTGACCGGTTTTCTGTGGTTCCTACTATTCCCCCCCTCCGGAACCTTTTCTTCTTTCGGTTCCTCTTCTTCCGGTTCCTCTTCTTCCGGTTCCGTTTCCTCTTCTTCTGGTTCTTCGGGAACTTGTGAATCTTGCCAATATATATTCGACTCTTCGTTATTATTAGGTGAGTCAATGGGATTTGTGCTAGAGGTAGACATCTATCACACAATATCAAACATGTTAAGAGATTAATATATCACATAATATTTACATGTTAATAATATATAGTTTCCAACAAAAATGTTAAGCAATCATTTTTAAAGAAAACACGATCGAAGTCCAGACTCACTAATGCATCCTAACAAACTCGATAAGATACACTAATGCAAATTTTCTGGTTCTCTAAGACCAATGCTTGGATACCAACTGAAATGTCCCGTTCATATTGATTATAAACGTTCCATATTAATTGATTTCGTTGCGAGGTTTTGACCTCTATATGAGATGTTTTTCAAAGACTGCATTCATTTTTAAAACAACCATAACCTTTATTTTATCAATAAAGGTTTTAAAAGCATTACGTAGATTATCAAATAATGATAATCTAAAATATACTGTTTACACATGACCATTACATAATGGTTTACAATAGAAATATATTACATCGACATATGTTTCTTGAATGCAGTTTTTACACAATATCATACAAACATGGACTCCAAATCATGTCCTTATTTTAGTATGCAACAGTGGAAGCTCTTAGTATTCACCTGAGATTAAACATGCTTTAAACGTTAACAAAAATGTTGGTGAGTTATAGGTTTAACCTATATATATCAAATCGTAACAATAGACCACAAGATTTCATATTTCAATACACATCTCATACATAGAGATAAAAATCATTCATATGGTGAACACCTGGTAACCGACATTAACAAGATGCATATATAAGAATATCCCCATCATTCCGGGACACCCTTCGGATATGATATAAATTTCGAAGTACTAAAGCATCTGGTACTTTGGATGGGGTTTGTTAGGCCCAATAGATCTATCTTTAGGATTCGCGTCAATTAGGGTGTCTGTTCCCTAATTCTTAGATTACCAGACTTAATAAAAAGGGGCATATTCGATTTCGATAATTCAACCATAGAATGTAGTTTCACGTACTTGTTTCTATTTTGTAAATCATTTATAAAACCTGCATGTATTCTCATCCCAAAAATATTAGATTTTAAAAGTGGATCTATAACTCACTTTCACAGATATTTCCTTCCTCGGAAATAAGACTTGGCCACGGATCGATTCACGAACCTATACAAATATGTACATATATATCAAAGTATGATCAAAATATAATTACAACCATTTTTATTATGTTTTAAAGATTTGAGTGTATTAAGTCAGCTGTCCTCGTTAATAACCTACAACTAGTTGTCCACAGTTAGATGTACAGAAATAAATCGATATATATTATCTTGAATCAATCCACGACCCAGTGTATACACGTCTCAGGCTAGATCACAACTCAAAGTATATAAATTTTTGGAATCAACCTCAACCCTGTATAGCTAACTCCAACATTACTGCATATAGAGTGTCTATGGTTGTTCCAAATAATATATATACATGGGTCGATATGATATGTCAAAACATTTGTATACGTGTCTATGGTATCCCAAGATTATATAATATATTAGAATACATGTATAATACAATATAAGTTAGCTAGGATATGATTTGTATAGATTTGTTAAACATTTCCCGTAGCTAAAAAGATCAAAAATATCCAATCTTGTTTTACCCATAACTTCTTCATTTTAAATCCGTTTTGAGTGAATAAAATTACTATGGTTTAATATTGAACTCTAATTTAAGAATCCAAATAGAAAAAGTATAGGTTTATAGTTGGAGATTTAAGTTACATGTCAATTACTAAAGAGGTAGTCATTTCCGTCGAAAGAACGACATCTTGATGACCATTTTGAAAAACATACTTTCACTTTGAGTTTAACCAAGATTTTTGGATATAGTTTCATGTTCATATGAAAAATCATTTTCCCAGAAGAACAACTTTTAAATCAAATTTTATCATAGTTTTTAATTATCCAAACCAAAACAGCCCCCGGTTTCACTACGACGGCGTATATCCGATTTTATGGTGTTCATCCTGTTTTCAGGTTTTAAATCATTAAGTTAGCATATCATATAGATATAGAACATGTGTTTAGTTGATTTTAAAAGTCAAGTTATAAGGATTAACTTTTATTTGCGAACAAGTTTAGAATTAACTAAACTATGTTCTAGTGATTACAAGTTTAAATCTTCGAATAAGATAGCTTTATATGTATGAATCGAATGATGTTATGAACATCATTACTACCTCAAGTTTTCTGGATAAAACTACTAGAAATGAGAAAAATGGATCTAGCTTCAAAGGATCCTTGGATGGCTTGAAAGTTCTTGAAGCAGAATCATGACACGAAAACAGTTCAAGTAAGATTTTCACTCGAAATAAGATTGTTATAGTTGTAGAAATTGAATCTAAGTTTGAATATGAATATTAACTTGAATTAGAAAGATAACCTACTATAAATAACAAAGGTTCCTTGATCTTAGATGATTACTTGGAATGGATTAGGAAGCTTGGAAGTAGACTTGCAAACTTGGAAGTATTCTTGATTTTTATGAAACTATACTTATGGAATTTATGAAGAACACTTAGAACTTAAAGATGGAACTTGAGAGAGATCAATTAGATGAAGAAAATTGAAGAATGAAAGTGTTTGTAGATGTTTTTGGTCGTTGGTATGTGGATTAGATATATAGGATATGTAATTTTGTTTTCATGTAAATAAGTCATGAATGATTACTAATATTTTTGTAATTTTATGAGATATTTCATGCTAGTTGCCAAATAATGGTTCTCACATGTGTTATGTGACTCACATGGACTGCTAAGAGCTGATCATTGGAGTGTATATACCAATAGTACATACATCTAAAAGCTTTGTATTGTACGAGTACGAATACGGGTGCATACGAGTAGAATTGTTGATGAAACTGAACGAGGATGTAATTGTAAGTATTTTTGTTAAGTAGAAGTAATTTGATATGTGTCTTGAAGTCTTTCAAAAGTGTAAGAATACATATCAAAACACAACATGTATATACATTCTAATGGATTCGTTAAGTCTTCGTTAGTCGTTACATGTAAGTGTTGTTTTGAAACCTTTAAGTTAACGATCTCAATTAATGTTGTTAACCCAATGTTTATTATATCAAATGAGATGTTAAATTATTATATTATCATGATATTATGATGTATGAATATCTCTTAATATGATACATACATTAAAATATCGTTACAACGATAATCGTTACAACGATAATCGTTACATATAAGTCTCGTTTCGTAATTCTTGAGTTAGTAGTCTGTTTTTACATATGTAGTTCATTGTTAACACACTTAATGATATATTTAAATATCATTTTATTATGTTAAATATAGTGTATCAATATCTTAATATGATACATATGTATTTAGTAGACGTTATCATAACGATAATCGTTATATATATCATTTCGAGTTTCTTAACTTAGTAATCTCATTTCTTATGTATATCACACATTGTTAATATACTTAGTGAGATATTTACTCATCATAATCTCATGTCAACCATATATATATATATATATGTCTATATATACCACAACATGTAGTTTTCACAATTTTGTTATAGTGTTTGTGGATTTTTAATTAGTTTGACTCGGAGTGGTTTCCGAGGCTCCACAATGGATTCCACGATTTACTCACTAGTATGAAAGTGCATAATAATGATGATAGTCACCAATGCAACACTTGTAGAGTTTACTCTTCCCTAGGCAAAGGTCGAAAGGGGGTACTTTATATCACAAGCTATGACAATGATATACACCCAACAACCATCATCTACGTTACATACATATATCTACATATCATTGTCACCATCACCACATATTCACCATTACATCCTAAATGTTTTTAAAATGTTATATGCTGTGTGCTATGATATAAAAAAAAAAAAAGAGGAGGAAGTGAAAGAGACGAATTTGAAAATGATATATGCCAAAAATTGTGAAACGATTGCCTTCTAAAGCATGGACCACTGAGGCATAGAAAAAAAATGAATGATAAAAAGAGAGTAGAAGAAGAGTATGCCAAAAATTGTGAAACGAGTGCCTTATAAAGCATGGACCACTGAGGCATAAAATTCGTTCTCGATGAAATGTCAAGTCAAGAATGCAAAACTCCTTATAACCGTACAAAGTACCTACACCTTTCATGTGATGCCTCATACAAATGGGCAATGTAACCAAAATCCACTTCACCGAGCTTGTGGTATAGGGTATTTCCAATTAGACTTAGGGGGTTCATTGGTGTCGGGACTTAGAATCTATGCACTTAGTACTAGTGTCGACAAGGGCACGAGTTTGGTTAGTTGAAAAGTTAAGGAGGATAAGAACACAAACATATGCATGATTCTAGTTTTTGTGGACATTCCGATTTAAATTAATTTATCTTGGTGCGAATGAGGGTCACATTAAAATTTCTAAACCTTCTAAAGTTTGATTGGTTCGACATTTGTAACCGCTTTACACCTATTCTTATTTGAGTCATGACTAACCCTTATACAATCACTCCGGATGTAATTAAACCCGTTTTGTGTTTCTTTTGACATGTTACTTAGATGCATTTATATTGTTGATTAAAAGAGTAAGTGTGGATCATAAAAGTTGTGAAGCATAGTTGTTTAACTTAGTCTAAGTATTGATCCATTTGATGATTCGGGGAAATGTTTGAGGTTTATGATGATATGACTAGCATTGAAATTGTTGAACTAAGGAGGTATTTTGTGAAAAGAAGTTCATGATTGAAGGTGTTAGACGTTAAAAGTTGTTTGAGGTTTTGAGTGATTGGCCCATATCGTCCTTACATCTTGATTAATAGTTAATTTTGTTTGCGAAAAATTATTTGAGTTAATGCCGCCTAGGTGTTATTGTCTCGTAGTTAAAAACAGATTTGCTTGAGGACAAGCAAAAGCCAAGTGTGGGGGGTTTGATCATTCCTTATTTGTCACGATTATTTATGTTTAAATACGCAAAATTAACTATGTGCAAGTGAAAAAGGAGATACTTTGATGTGGTTTTATGTTTTACAGGTAAGAAAGATGTTGGCGCGAAATGTGGTACAAAACAGCGGTTTAAAGTGGATTATAGACAAGATTTGAGAGCTTAAAGAGTAATCAGGACATTTGTATTGGCGTAAAATATGCCATTTTTGGCGTAAAATATGCCACAGCTCAGGTCAATCTAGAACAAAAACCCATCTTTGTCGTAAAAATACGCCCAGAAAAAATATCAAAGGCGTAAAATACGCCAGATGTGGCGTAAAATACGCCAGGCCAAAATTCCTGGTGCCGGGAAATTCAAAAATTAGCTTTGTGGCCAAGTTTTCTAACCCCTATTTAAAGGGAGCTCTAGGTTACGAAAAAACACTTTTTCCATCAGTTTTGGCAGCAGAAAACATTCCCAAACACCTCAAAACACCATCCAATCATCATTATTCAAGGATTCAAGTCAAGATCAAGGTGTGGTTCATCATGCAATCATCAAGAAACTCATTGATTATCATCACCAACTGCTTGGCTAGTTTTCTAAACTTTATCCTTTCCATGAACAATTGAATCATGTATAATTTCATTCAAGCTTATGTGATTTGTGATGTTTAATACTTTTGGATTATGATGTTATGAATCAAGTTGATTTTTGATTAATGCAAGTTCTATGTTTGTTATTGCAAGTTAAATTATTGTAATTTAACAGCGTGTTCTTGATCCAACTTAGTGTTAATTAGATTAGGGATAAAGACACTTTGTCTAGATTGCATAGTTTAATCCCAAGATAATGGAATTAATGAACTCAAGAAGTCTTGTCTATGAGATTTAATCAACAATTGATAAACATAATGCTTATTTGAATGAATGCATGTTAAATTGGGATTGTGAAAGGATAAAGGCTTTACTCTCATTGTTTACATTTCAATCTTTTCAACTGCACGGTAGTTTAAGTTTAAGTTTAAGTAGTGATTAATCTAAGTAGTCTTTAGTTAAACCAACAACTCAATCTGGAAATTGCTTGCTTGTTAACCATAACTTCCCGTGGAACGAACCCTGCTTACCCTAGCTAAGTTAGAGTAATTAGGCTATTTTTGGTCGACCCTTCGACATCGATCAATGGAATTGCTAGTTAGTGTTTGTTGCTAAGAAGTGAAAATCAAAAAGGTGTTTTCAAGAAATGTCAATGTTTAAGGTTCACCTCTAAAGTTAGAAGGAGGTTAATGATTTGAGAACATGTCTTAATTGAACTCGAGAAATGGTATATTGAAAAAGTTGTAAGTATGGTACTAGTTGTTGAAATGGAAAATGCAAAGCTAAGTTTAATGAAATTTAAGAATTTTGAATATTATAAGTGTTCATGTGAAGTGGTAAAAAGGGGGTTAAGCAAGATTAAGCCTCAAGTGTTAAATGAATGAAAGTGAAAGTTTATACTTATGAGGTTAATTTGTTTGAATGCTTTATGTTAGCTCGATTGTGTAAATAATGAGATTAGCTCTTATATAGGTGCTAGTCAAAGCAAAGGAGCTTCAACCAATCAAGGGAGTGCTCTAAATCAAGGTGAGTTTTATGGGGGTAATATGGGCGGGTCAAGGGTGATCACGGAATCCATGATCCCAAGTTATGTAAAAGAGATGTTTATGAATTATTCTACATTTTTTGAATTTAACTATGGAAGTGTACTTGTGGTTGTTTTGAATACGAGATATGATGATATGGGTGACTTAATGCTCCCAGATTGCATCCATGCAAGAGGGTGTCGATTAAGTTCACTAGGTAAAAGCTTAGACTTTACGTCTATGTCAAGGTGAAAAGCTTAGACTTCATGTCTATGATAATGCAAAAAGCTTAGACTTTATGTCTATGTCAAGGTGTAAAGCTTAGACTTTATGTCTATGTCCATGTCATGTGATAAGCTTGGATTTATATCCATGTTAAGTGTAAGCTTGGATGATGACCATGTTATGAATAAGCTTGGATTTATATTCATGTTAAGTGTAAGCTTGGACGATGTCCATGTTATGAATAAGCTTGGATTTATATCCATGTTAACTGTAAGCTTGGACGATGTCCATGTTATGTGTAAGCTTGGATTTATATCCATGATATTGTGTTAAGCTTGGACTATGTCCATGTCATGTGCTAAGATTAGACGTATGTCTATGATGCGAGATGATCAAGTCCGAATCACGAAATCAACCTTCGGGTTGGAAGGTTATGGTCACGTTATGATTATGTTTATGTTTTAAGCTTAAACCATTTACTTATCATTAACTCACTAAGCGTATTGCTTACCCCGTTATGTTGTTAATGTTTGATAGGTTCTTATGCATCGAGAAGGTATGGGACGACAAGGTTTTAGAGGAGCATTCGGCACTTAGCAAGTGGTATGCAAGTCTCTTAATTGAACCTAGCTTTATGATAGCCGCTTATTAACGACAAGGGTCAAAAGTGTATTAAAGATAAAAGATGTTTAAGTTATGTTTTGGAACCAAGTGCTAAATTCGGTATTTTAGGTCAAAAAGACACGTTTAAATTTTATAATGGGTCGTGCGCGACCAAGGGATATTTAGTGTGTTGTATGAGGATGTATGGAAGTATGTCATTATGTAAAGGATAAGTTTAACGAGGTATGTTTGAAAAAAAAAATTGATGGGAAATGTTTCGAGATGTTTGAAGTGCATTTTTAAGCAAAGCAAAATTTAGCATCAGCATCAGCACAGGGCCGCGCCGCGGGCCCCATAGCCGTGCCGAACCTTCTAGGGTATTTCAGAAACAGACGTTTGAGAAAACTAACCTGCAGTTCCATGTCAGGCCGCGACGCGCTCAGACTAGCCGCACCGCGGCTTAGGCCTGAGACTGGTGGTGAGCCTTTTAAAATTTTTTTTGTCATTTTCTAGCAATAGTTTAAGGGCGTTATAAGTTGGTATCAGAGCTATGGTTTAAGGGACTTGGATAATCCACCGTAGGGTTATCTAGGCTTAAACCAACTCTAAGTTTTAATAAGCGGTTTGTGACTTGCATGATAGATAATGTTTAAAGTAATATGCCATGTTCCTTAGGATTGTATAGGATGCTAGAACCTAGAAGAAAAGAATGGGAAGAATGAATTTGTGTTATGCATGAGTTTGTTAGCATTTTCGAGAGGTTGTGTTTCATGGTTGTATAAGGTGCATTTTAAGGTAGAATGACCTTAGCAAGTCTAAGAGAGAATGTGCCTCCCATATGTAATCCTTAAGGGAGGATGAAGACTAAGTGCACTAGATGTTTAGCTTAGGCACGATTACTAGATTTGTCTAGTAGTGGTGCATATGGTTTGATGTTTAGCTTATACATAGTCATTAGGCTTGCCTAATGATTGCGTCTATGGTTTGATGTAGCTTAGATATGATTAATCATATCTATGGATGTTTTAGCTTAGACATATGTTATGTCTATGATGTATGCGAGCTGAGGTACAATTACCCGGTTGTACCTAGTAGTTTGTGTATATGAAATATTATTATTGGATCTGAATACGCAAGTGAGAGAGTCTTGATAAAGGTATGTTTCGAAAGAGTAACGATAACGAGAAAAGCGCGAAAGCGGTTCAAGTAATACTGAAATGCGAAAGGAATGAAATTTAGGGGTGGAGTGTAGCATCCCTGATCGTTTAGAATATTAAGAAGTCATGAAAAAGGAAGGAAGTATGAAGGGAATTAAACTCAGCCCGGGTTAAACTGAGACCCGAACCCGATCTAGAGTAGAAGAATGGTAAAGGAGTCACGAGATGTGTGGTAGGTTCCTTCCTTTACACCTGCACATGTTTTATGTGACCTCCTACATGAACGCGTATAGGCCTTAACCTTTAATGGGAGAGGCAACTAAACAATATAGTTGTGACTATAGTGAATAAATGATTATTTTGTTCCCTTGGAGTTGGGTTAGTGTGTTGCAACGGAAATGTATAGCAATGAGCCTTCAAGTGAAGGGACTAAATGAGAAGAAAGAGTTTCCCTTAGGCAAATGCAAAAATGTTAAAAGGACCAAATTACTTGCTGTTGAGGTTGAAACATCATGAGCAAGAGATCTCTTTGGTCCTAGAAGGAGAGGAAGATGTGATAGATAAGATTGAACCGGTTGTAAGGTCCTATAAATATTTGGATCTTCATAGCTTTAAGATTACACAAATGCAAGAAGAATAAGATAGAATGCAAGAAGCTTGAAAACGAGTAGTTCCTTTTAGATTAAAAGAAAGAGATATGGTTCGTCAAATGATTGTAGTACGATGTTTAAAATGAAAATTTGATGTATAGACAATTGTATCTAATTTGTACCTAACGATGGAAGTGATAAAAAGGTTTGAGAAAATGAGAAGGATTTCATGTCATGGTAATGAATTTCAGGAATGGAAGGGGGCGTCTCTGAAAGGTCACCTGAGCAATGGAAAATGAACTAGAGAGGATTCATGAGAATAGACATTGAAATGAGCTCTAGATGAAAGATTGTACCTGATAGTGCTCTAAATGAACATATATTTAGTATCAATATCCTTTCAATATGTAAAGCTTTTAGTTACTATTGTTCTATTTTTATGTAATAATCGTTTAAATAAATAAGTGCGAAGACAAAAAAAGAAAATGAAGATTTGAAGACACAAATGACCAAAAAGCTCAAATGTACAAGATACAATCCAAGTGGTTCAATTTATTGATGAGAAACGTCTAAAAATGATAAGAGTGCAAGTCGCGGAATGCAAAGTACAAGATATCTACGCGTACGAAAGGACGTTCGAAAATCCGAAACTGAGACATAAACCAACTATCAACGTACGACGCAACGGAGCTAAAATTACAAGTCAACTATGCATAAGAATATAATATAATATAATATATATATAATTATACAAAATTATATATATTATATTATATATTAAAATAAAACAGCCGCCCACGTTTTAATCAAGATTGTGAGCTGGATCAGGTAGCCATGCAATCGCATTGCATATAGGCACACATCCCATGCGATCGCATGGGCATCAGAAGTTGGTCAGGTCTATAAAAGGCCACGAATTCAGTCGAGTTACACACACCAACATAATACTTCTCTCCCTCTGTAATAATATATATATATATATATATATATATATATATATATATATATATATATATATATATATATATATATATATATATATATGTAGTTTAGTTGTATATTAGTTAGTTTAGATAATGTAACGGGTATTTTACGGGTTTTAAAGTCGGAGTTCTGTCCGTGTAACACTACGCGATTAATACTCTTTGTAAGTTAAACTCTCCCTTTTCAATTATGTATTATACTTAAGTTATTATTATGCTTATTTAAGCCAAAGTAATCATGATGTTGGACTAAATATTAAGACGGGGTGATTGAACTTTGGACCATAATTGGGGTTTAGACAAAAGACCGACACTTGTGGAAATTGGACTATGGGCTATTAATGAGCTTTATATTTAATTAGCTAAACAATATCTTGTTAATTTAATATAAAGGTTACAATTTGACGTATCAATATATAACCACATACGTTTGACTAGGTACGGTGGGCGGGATATCTATAAATACTAATAATTGTTCATTTGACCGGACATGGAGATGGATTAATAGTCAATGGACTTATTAAAACAGGGGTGGATTACATTCAAAGGAAATTGGTGTAATTTTCAATAAAGTATTAAAAACTTGGGTTACACGCAGTCAATAACCTGGTGTAATCATTAACAATGTATTAAAACCTTATTACAGTTTAAATCCCCAATTAGTTGGAATATTTGACTTCAGGTATAAGGTTAATTTGGCGAAGACCCTCGCACTTTATAATTATGATCGATGGACTATTATGGACAAAACCAGACGGACTTATCAAATAATCCAGGACAAAGAACAATTAACCCAGGGTAATAAATTAAAATCAAAATGTCAAACATCATGAGTACGGAAGTTTAAATAAGCATAATATATTTTATTTTATATTTCCTCTTACTTTTATTTATTGTTATTTAATTTATCGTTAGTTAGATATCGTTATTTACTTTACGCTTCGCTTAAAATATAAAATCGACAAACCAGTTATTAAACGGTAAAACCCCCCTTTTATAATAATAATAATTGTAATATATATATTTATATTTTGTACAAATATAGTTATATAAAAATATATTGTAAAATAACCCGTCTCCCTGTGGAACGAACCGGACTTACTAAAAACTACACTACTCTACGATTAGGTACAATGTCTATAGTGTTGTAGCAGAGTTTAGGTATATCCCATCCGTAAATAAATAAATAACTTGTGTAAAATTGTATCGTATTTCATAGTATTTCGTAATAAAAATATAAGTATTTCGTAAACACCGCTGCACACATCAAGTTTTTGGCGCCGCTGCCGGGGACTCGGCGAAACGCTACATATTTTTTTTTTTGTAAAAATATAATTTATAAAAAAGAAAAGAAAAAAATATAAAACATTAAAGAGAAAAAAAAAAAAAATATATATATATATATATATATATATATATATATATATATATATATATATATATATATATATATATATATATATGGGGCATTATCAATGGGGAAGTAACCAATCGGGGGGAAGCGGGGGGAAGCAAAAAAAAAATTTTCGTTTTTTTAAAAAATTTTTTCCGGCATCAAGATCACACAAAAATATGAACATTTAGAAGAGACACTTCGTGATGAATGTTATTATTTAGGCAGGAAAACAATCGACAAAAATAACATTCAAGATAATATTGTTCGTGAAGAATATGAACGTTTTTTTTCCATGTTTTGTGAAGTAAAATTTTGCCCGATTTAGAGTTTAGGGTTTAGGGTTTAGGGTTTGGTGTTTTGGGTTTATTCCATAAACCCAAAACACCAAACACCAAACCCTAAACCCTAAACCCTAAACCCTAAACTCTAAACCGTTCGTGTTAAAAACTCGATCTAAATAGTAAATCTAAACCCTAAAACCTAAATTTCTAAACTCTAATATCTAAACCCTATAAACCCTAATATCTAAACCCTAATATCTAAACCCCAATAGCTAAAACCTCAAAATACGCTCGAAAAATACGATAATTGTTATATATTACTTCTTCGAGCGTTTTTCCGCCAAAATAAAAACATTTATTACAAAGTGTCTCTACTAAATGTTCATATTTTCATCTCATCTATAATGTTCGTGAACAAAGTTGTTTCAAAAAACGAAAAAAAAAAAATTTTGCTTCCCCCCGCTTCCCCCCGAATGGTTACTTCCCTCTTGATCCTACCACTATATATATATATATATATATATATATATATATATATATATATATATATATATATATATATATATATATATATATATTAAGAGTTGTTTAAAATATATAAAATTATAAAATATTTCTATTTCTATTTTAGTTTTTAAAATATAAGTTTTTTTTACATTATATAAATATTTTATATAAATCAAAAAAAAAATATATCTAATAAATAAAAAAATAAGTAATTGGGCCGATCAGTTTAAAAGCCCGAAACAAATCTGAATTTTTGGCCCATGCGATCGTATGAGCCCACAACTTTAATCCCATGCGATCGCATGGGATGGCTGGACTGACAAAACCTGGTACGTAATTAATACGGGTAGGGTTTAGATTTATTTATTATTATTATTTAGTGTTTATTTATTTAAAACATATTATATTTCTAGTTTTAATATATAATTTTGTTATATTAAGTTTAAATATTATTATTAAATATATAGATTAATACTTTTATAAAATAATAATATAAAAATAATATTTTTATAAAAATAAGTAATTTTATCATTTTTTTGTATTATTTTTATCGTTAATATAGTAATTTGTATATTTATCGTTCGTAATTAGTTTTAAGATTAGTTTTTGGCGTACTTATTTTATATTTCTAGATTTTTAGACTTTGCAGTAAATCCCTTAAGTGCTTTTTCTTTAGAATTAAGATTTAGGCGCTTTAGAATTTTACGACGTAATTTTTAGATTTTAGTGCCTAATTAAGTTATTACCGTTTTGGATATAGAATTCCATTTAAGTTTTAATACCTTTAGGCGCAACTTTTTAGATTTAATTTTTAGACTTTTAAGTTACGACGCTTTAATTTCTTATTATTATTTTTCGCCTTTTTGTTTTTCGACGTTTGTTTTTCGACTTCATATTTTTGACGCTCTTTTTCTTTTTCGTTTCTACGCCCAAGTTTTAGGACATAGAATTTTTAATCTTTAAATTTCGGCGAAAAAAATAAATTATTTTAAGCGATTAAATTAATATACATCAATTTTCTGGTTAGTAGTAATAGTTGGATTTGTTAGTGGCGAGTTGTGGGCTTCCGATTTAAAGGGTCCTGGCTAGCTGCTGCATCTATTGGCTATTCGAAACGTGGGCAAAAGCAGAAAAGTTTATTAATTTGATAACTTATATAATTTTTAGTTTTATAACTAATAGAATAATTAGTAAATGCACCACATTGTATATAAAATTTGGTAAAAATTGTATTATGGAAGATTTCGAGAATATGTTGGAAACTCTTTCTGACATGCGAAATCAATTAAATCAATACTTTCAAACGAGTGTTGATGAAAATTCATTCGGTCAATCTTGGATCACGAATGACGAAACAATAACTGGTTGTGAAATCTGTGGAGATTATCACTCAACATGGGAATGTTATTATTACGTTCCTATGGAAAATTATGCACCCATGGAACCTGAATGGAATGATTATGAGGAATACAATTCAAATTGGGATTATTTCCAAGAATATATCCAAACTCAACAACCAGAGGACGAGGAAAATTATGTGTCTGAAAAGTTATTAGATTATATGAAAATCAAACTCGAAGAATTTGACGCTCAAAATGAACAAATGAGAGAGTTTGCAAATTGGCAAGCTGAAACTCTATCAGACTACACACCTGTTGATCTGAGGAGTCGTGTGCACGAAAATCTCATATCATCGAATTTTGATGAATTCGAGAGCTCCGAAATCACCAATTATCCCGATGATACTTTTTATTCAGTCTTACCAATTTCAAAACATATCAACACATTAGCCTCTATTGACGAAATCATCGATCCTTCAATGGATGAAGAAGAAGTAAGAGTGAAAAATTGGTACTCTTGGGAAAACGATAACATTGAAAATTTTACCCTTGAGACCAAAGTGGTGGGACCGATAAGGACCGTTAATGAAGAAGAATTTGCTTCGATCCCAAAATTCACCATTCCACAACCTTCCCACCCAATATTCTCAATAGACGAGTCCTCTACCGAAGATGAACTACGAGCTGTAATAGATATTGACACCTCGGATTTCACCCAATTGGGTAATAGAGGTGAAAACTTTGATCCCGAGAATGAACGGAAGGAAATGTTAGGAATTGTCCACCCTAAAGAAATATGTATGTCAGTGTATGACGATCCATTTGACCAAGAACCAGAAAAGAGACATATCCATTTACTAAAAGCTACACTTAAAAAAGGATTAAGTAGTGACGATTGGGTGGGTCAAAACATTAAACCCATTGATATATTATACACCACCCGAGATGTAAATAACTGGCTCACTATTCTAATTCGTGGAACTTATTCTACCGACTTCACATGTCGTCAGCTAAGTGTGGGGAAGTCTAACCCCACTTAATGTTAAATTAGGGGTTCGGGTTAGTGCATAACTCGTTAATGAACATGCACAATGAGTAAGGGTAAAAGACGCATTTTCAAAAATTAGCAAACAGTTCAGAAAGGCAACCATTTTTAAAGAAAAACATGTGATAAAATAACGAAAGTAATGAACGATGAGACGTCATCTATCATTCGACGAGCTTTGAAATTACAAATTAGGTATTTTTAATCACTTTTCTACACTAAACACCCTCATGAATTTATAATTATAGTCTGATTTCATCCAAATGAGGGCATTGCATGATCTCAAGTGTGGGGAAGGATTATAAATTCTCTCGGGTTTGCACTTGGTTTATTTGCCAAATTTTGTGAAAATTTGAAAAATTTTCAACTAAATGAATTCAAAATCATGTTTATACACATTTATAAACGATAAAAACTAGGTGTTAATACCGAAATTATCGTTACCTCGGAAAGGACATAAATTGAGAAACAACCTAAAATGATTGAATTCATTTAAAATGGAAAAGAGGAGTTCTGTCCGTGTAACGCTACGCGATTAATACTCTTTGTAAGTTAAACTCTCCCTTTTCAATTATGTATTATACTTAAGTTATTATTATGCTTATTTAAGACAAAGTAATCATGATGTTGGACTAAATATTAATTGGGGTTTGGACAAAAGACCGACACTTGTGGAAATTAGACTATCGGCTATTAATGGGCTTTATATTTAATTAGCTAAATGATATCTTGTTAATATAATATAAAGGTTACAATTTGACGTATCTCTATATAACCACATACTTTTGACTGGGTACGGTGGGCGGGATATCTATAAATACTACTAATTGTTCATTTGACCGGACAAGAGGATGGATTAATAGTCAATGGACTTATTAAAACAGGGGTGGATTACATTCAAGGGAAATTGGTGTAATTGTTAATAAAGTATTAAAACCTTGGGTTACACGCAGTCGATAACCTAGTGTAATCATTAACAATGTATTAAAACCTTATTACAGTTTAAATCCCCCAATTAGTTGGAATATTTAACTTCAGGTATAAGGTTAATTTGGCCAAGACCCTCGCACTTTATAATTATGACCGATGGACTATTATGGACAAAACTAGATGGACTTATCAAATAATCCAGGACAAAAAACAATTAACGCAGGGTAATAAATTAAAATCAAAACATCAAACATCATGAGTACGGAAGTTTAAATAAGCATAATATATTTTATTTTATATTTCCTCGTACTTTTATTTATTGTTATTTTAATTATTGTTATTTATTTTATAGTTAGTTAAATATCGTCATTTACTTTACGCTTCGCTTAAAATATAAAATCGACAAACCAGTCATTAAACGGTAAAACCCTCCTTTTATAATAATAATAATTGTAATATATATATATATATATATATATATATATATATATATATATATATATATATATATATATATATATATATATATATATATATATATATATATATATATATATATATATATATATATATATATATATATATATATATTGTACAAATATAGTTATATAAAAATATAGTGTAAAATAAGCCGTCTCCCTGTGGAACGAACCGGACTTACTAAAAACTACACTACTCTACGATTAGGTACACTGCCTATAGTGTTGTAGCAGAGTTTAGGTATATCCCATCCGTAAATAAATAAATAACTTGTGCAAAATTGTATCGTATTTCGTAGTATTTCGTAATAATAATATAAGTATTTCGTATACACCGCTGCACACATCAGTACCCTATGAGTACATCTAAGGATAGTTGATCGACAAAAAAAAAACTTAAGGTACATACGAATTAATACCTAAACTATTGGGTATAACATAACTAGAGAAGCATGTCGGGTAGCATGCTATGAATAGAAAAATAATAGATGATGATAAGAAGAGTTATAAGTGTCATCAGCCAAAGAACAAGACATGGACGGTTGGAATGAACTCGAAAATGTAATGTTAGTTGTAACTATAGAGTGTGAAAGATAAAGAGTAAGGTTCCTTACCTGTAAGATGATGAAACCTTTATTTAGGGCTACTTTTGAGTAGTAACAATGAGTCTTGAGACAAGTTTTGGCTATATATCAAAAGGAAGAAGGTTCGGCTAATCATTAGCCAGAGAATATGATGTAAAGATTGATGACAAAATAAGAATGAGAATAGCGTAAGGTTGATTTATAATTATATTAGATAATATTTGAATGCTTGTTCAAATATTTGGGTGAAAAATTTTTTGATGGGTTTTGAATGAGGAATGTCAGATTTCCCGTTTCTATTTAACGTTGTAAAGAGAGAAAGGTTTATGTGAAGAGACATAGTTGAAAGGATCATAAGAATGGAAGATCAATCATGACGCTTATCATGATAATAATAATAAGATTGTCGACTTTGTGAATTTAGACGGAGGATGAAATAATGGTAACTTTCTAGACTTTAGTAGAAATATTTACAAAGAAAGAATCTATGGAAACTCAAATGTATGAAAGTCGTATAAAAAGTGATAAGTGGAGGATTTTAAAATTTAAGCAGATGATTTTTGTGATGGTATGGTTTTATGAAGGAAATTGTTCCGGTTGGGATGAAATAAGTTCATTAATTAGGAAGAAGTTAGTTTTCGCGTAGTTTTTCTTTATGGAGTGGAGGAAGAGATTTGAAAGATAAATTTTACAAATGTAAAAAAAATTGGTGAATGATATAATTTAGTTAAGAAAAGTAAGGTACTTATAGAATGTACTGTGCAATTACACGGAAAGCTTACAACATAGAAATAATGGTGAGCATAAATGGATAAAGTCTTTCTGTTCGTATAGTACTGAACATGGTTAGAGATGATGAAGCGAATAATCAATGTTGACGGCATGTGTTTTGGACAAAAAAAAAATAAGGAAGTAAAATCTATGTAATTGGCATGAAATTAAGAGGAAGTAGTGAAGAAATTAGGATGGTAACATGGTTTATCGCCATGAAAGAAGAAAATTAAGGTGCAAGGACATGGTGTCATGAGAAATTTTCTGGAAAAGAAATAACGATTTGTTTAGTATTAAGGATCAGTTTCCAGTTATGAAAATTTTTATTGGTAAAGGTTGTAATATAGAAGCTTAATAATACGGGAAAGGAGATAGAAAGCTGATAAATTGAAATACCTAATGAAATATACATGAGGAAAGAGTACTTAATGTAGGAAACTTAAGAGTTAGGGTGACAGAAAGTAACGAATGTATGCCTAAAGAACACCTAGTGGGTGGTTGATGGAGCAACGTGCACAAAATTCTACAAGAAATTACCAACGTTAAGAGGAGATTAGGTAAAAGCTAAGTACTTTGGTTATCGAATTTGAAAGAGGTTAGTGAACAAAGCCTTGAATTATGAGGATAAATGTATAAATGATAACTAATTAGATGTAAAGCCTTAATAGATTCAGGAAGACTTATGATTATTAGAAACTTTATACGATTAAAAGGAAATTGGTGTAGTGATCCGAACTTTTCCATGTTTATATATATTAAATGAAATTGTTATTTACATGATTAAGTGTTTCCAACATGTTAAGCAATCAAACTTGTTAAGACTTGATTAATTTAAATAGGTTTCATATAGACAATTGACCACCCAAGTTGACCGGTGATTCACGAACGTTAAAACTTGTAAAAACTATATGATGACATATATATGATTATATATATAGTTAACATGATATTATGATAAGTAAGTATCTCATTAGGTATTTTAACAATGAGTTATATACATAAAATTGAGTTTATTGAATTAAGAAACTCGAAACGATATATATAATGATTATCGTTATAACAACGTCTTACTAAATACATATGAATCATATTAAGATATTGATACACTATGTTTAATCATGATAAATGATAAGTAAACATGTCATTAAGTATATTAACAATGAACTACATATGTAAAAACAAGACTACTAACTTAATGATTTCGAAACGAGACATATATGTAACTATTATCGCTGTAACAACATTTAACTGTATATATATCATACTAAGATATATTAATATATCATAATATCACGACAATGTAATAATTTAACATCTCTTTATATATAATAAACAATGGGTTAACAACATTTAACAAGATCGTCAACCTAAAGATTTCAAAACAACATATACATGTAACAACTAACGATGACTTAAGGACTCAGTTAAAATGTATATACATGTAGTGTTTTAATATGTATTCATACACTTTTGAAACATTTCAAGACATTTATCAAAATACTTCTACTTAACAAAAATGCTTACAATTACATCCTCATTTAGTTTCATCAACAATTCTACTCGTATGCACCCGTATTCGTACTCGTACAATACACAGCTTTTAGATGTATATACTATTGGTATATACACTCCAATGATCAGCTCTTAGCAGCCCATGTGAGTCACCTAACACATGTGGGAACCATCATTTGGAAACTAGCATGAAATATCTCATAAAATTACAAAAATATTAGTAATCATTCATGACTTATTTACATGTAAACAAAATTACACATCCTTTATATCTAATCCATATACCAACGACCAAAAACACCTACAAACACTTTCATTCTTCAATTTTCCTCATCAAATTGATCTCTCTCAAGTTCTATCTTCAAGTTCTAAGTGTTCTTCATAAATTCTATAAGTTCTAGTTTCATAAAATCAAGAATACTTCCAAGTTTGCTAGCTTACTTCCAATCTTGGAAAGTGATCATCCAACTTCAAGAAATCTTTCTTATTTACACTAAGATATCTTTCTAATACAAGGTAATACTCATATTCAAACTTTGATTCAATTTCTATAACTATAACAATCTTATTTCGAGTGGAAATCTTACTTGAACTTGTTTTCGTGTCATGATTGTGCTTCAAGAACTTTCAAGCCATCCAAGGATCCTTTGAAGCTAGATCTATTTTTCTCATTTCTAGTAGGTTTATCCATAAAACCCGAGGTAGTAATGATGTTCATAACATCATTCGATTCATATATATAAAACTACCTTATTCGAAGGTTTAAACTTGAAATCACTAGAACATAGTTTAGTTAATTCTAAACTTGTTCGCAAACAAAAGTTAATCCTTCTAACTTGACTTTAAAAATTAACTAGACACATGTTCTATATCTATATGATATTCTAACTTAATAATTTAAAACCTGAAAACACGAAAAACACTGTAAAACTGGATATACGCCATCGTAGTAACACCGCGGGCTGTTTTGGGTTAGTTAATTAAAAACTATGATAAACTTTGATTTAAAATTTGTTCTTATGGGAAAATGATTTTTCTTATGAACATGAAATTATATCCAAAAATCATGATTAAACTCAAAGTGGAAGTATGTTTTCCAAAATGGTCATCTAGACGTCGTTCTTTCGACTGAAATGACTACCTTTACAAAAATGACTTGTAACCTGTATTTATAACTATAAACTTATAGATTTTCTGTATAGATTCATAAACTTAAGTTCAATATGAAACCATAGCAATTGGATTCACTCAAAACGGATTTAAAACGAAGAAGTTATGGGTAAAACAAGATTGGATATTTTTACTTGTTGTAGCTACGTGAAAATTGGTAACAAATCTATATTAATCATATCCTAGCTAACTTATATTGTATAATACACATATTCTAATATATTATGTAATCTTGGGATACCATAGACACGTATGCAAATGTTTTGACATATCATATCGACCCATCTATATATATATTATTTGGAACAACCATAGACACTCTATATGCAGTAATGTTGGAGTTAGCTATACAGGATTGAGGTTGATTCCAAAAATATATATACTTTGAGTTGTGATCTAGCCTAAGATATGTATACACTGGGTCGTGGATTAGGTCAAGATAATATATATCCATTTATTTCTGTATATCTAACTATGGACAACTAGTTGTATGTTACTAACGAGGACAGCTGAATTAATAAACTTAAAATATTAAAACGTATTAGAAATGTTGTAAATATATTTTGAACATACTTTGAAATATATGTACATATTTGTTATAGGTTCGTGAATCGACCAGTGGCCAAGTCTTACTTCCCGACGAAGTAAAAATCTGTGAAAGAGAGTTATAGTCCCACTTTTAAAATCTAATATTTTTGAGATGAGAATACATGCAGCTTTATAAATGTTTTACAAAATAGACACAATTACATGAAACTGCTTTCTATGGTTGAACGATCGAAGCTGAATATGCCCCTTTTACTTGGTAACCTAAGAATTAGTAAACCAGTCTACTAATTGACGCGAATCCTAAAGATAGATCTATTAGGCCCAACAAACCCCATCCGTTGTAGAGGATGCTTTAGTACTTCGAGTTTTTATATCATGTCCGATGGATGTCTCGGAATGATGGGGATATTCTTATATGCATCTTATTAATGTCGGTTACCAGGTGTTCACCATATGAATGATTTTTATCTCTATGTATGGGATGCATATTGAAATATGAAATCTTGTGGTCTATTATTATGATTTGATAATATATAGGTTAAACCTATAACTCACCAACATTTTTGTTGACGTTTTAAACATGTTTATTCTCAGGTGATTATTAAGAGCTTCCGCTGTTGCATACTAAAATAAGGACAAGATTTGGAGTCCATGCTTATATGATATTATGTAAAAACTGCATTCAAGAAATTTATTTTTGATGTAATATATTCTTATTGTAAACCATTATGTAATGGTCGTGTGTAAACGGTATATTTTAGATTATCATTATTTGATAATCTACGTAACGCTTTTTAAACCTTTATAGATAAAATAAAGGTTATGGTTGTTTTAAAAATGAATGCAGTCTTTGAAAAACGTCTCATATAGAGGTCAAATCCTCGCAACGAAATCAATTAATATGGAACATTTATAATCAATATGAACGGGACATTTCAGTTGGTATCCGAGCGTTGGTCTTAGAGAATCAGAAATTTGCATTAGTGTGTCTTATCGAGTTTGTTAGGATACATTAGTGAGTCTGGACTTCGACCGTGTTTTCTTTAAAAACGATTGCTTAACACTTTTGTTGGAAACTATATATTATTAACATGTAAATATTATGTGATATATTAACCTCTTAATGTGTTTGATATTGTGTAATAGATGTCTACCACTAGTACAAATCCCATCGATTCACCTAATAATAATGAAGAGTCGAATATATTTTGGAAAAATTCACAAATTCCCGAAGAGGAACCGGAAGAAGAGGAACCGGAAGAGGAGGAACCGGAAGAGGAGGAACCGGAAGAAGAGGAACCGGAAGAGGAGGAACCAGAAGAGGAGGAACCGGAAGAAGAAGAGGTTCCGGAGGAAGAAATATTGATACCTATAGTAAATCGATTAAATAAAAGAAAATCCTCAACCAACGGACCAAAGTTAATAATGGTTAATGGTGTTTCCACCGAGGAAGCAAAATATTGGGAAGATTATCAATTTTCCGATGAATCGGATCCCGATGAGGATTCCGATGATGTTATAGAAATTACCTCAACCCAATTTAATAAAGCGAAAGAAAATAATAAGGGAAAAGGTATAAAAATAGAGAAACCCGATTCCAACCCCGATGAACTTTATATGTATCGGCAACATCCGTATTTCCTAAAATGTAACAATGACCCGGGAACCTCTAAAGCACCAGGTTTTTCTAAACCATTGTGGAAAACGACAGTTCGTATTAGAGGAACACCATGTATTCCTAGAAAATTAGGAAAACGAACCAAGTCCGAAGAAGAAGAAACCAGTGATTCAGATTAGAGGGTTGTAATCGTGTTGTGTATTATATGTATTGTAGTGTGCTTGTACTTTTATGTTCTATGTAAAAATTGCTTGTATTGTTTGTTAATTATCTTTTACGAATCTAATCCTTGTCTATTTTACAGTATAAAAACAAAATGGACGTTAAGGGTAGACAACCGAATATTTTAGAAGACCTACCAGAGGATATGATTGAGAAAATCTTGTCTAGAGTCGGTCAGAATTCATCAGCACATTTAGTTATGGCGAAATTAACTTGTCAAACATTTGAAAGACTTTCCAGAAATGCCTTAGTTTATAAAAGGCTTTCCTTTGATAGGTGGGGTATATCACATTGGGGAGACCGTAAGTTACGCCGTGTTTTCTTTAAAGCGTTAAATGCGGGGAACCCAAATGCAATTTTACGCTATGGGTTAAGAACCTATTTTGACTCAACATATCCCAACATAGGATTTCGTGAGTTAGAAAGAGCTTCTAACATGCAACATAAAGAATCATGTTATACTTACGGGTTAGTGATGTTCGCTTCTTACCAAAGTGAGAAAAGAAACATCGGATTACAACTCTTAAATAAAACCTTCCCACAAGTGACGAATTCAGTAATTGGGGTGAGAAACAAGGTTTTTAGATTATTACAGGGTTGTTGGACATTACGAAACCCTCGTCCTTTTGACGACCTTACAACATGCTGCCTAGCCAATGGTCATAACGGTTACTTTCCACAAGATCAAGGATGGGAAGTCGTCTTAGTAAAACCTGAATGCATGACTTTTTTCTGGACTTATGAATTACGTGTCTTTATTTCTTTTGCTAAACAACTTGTGTATTAACTAGAATTGCCTTCATAGCTGCCGAGTAGCAAAGTTATTATGTGCTATATTTCATCATATATGTATTATAGCGGTATTGTAAGTTTGTAAAATATTGTATAAAGTTTGAACGCGAAATATTATTGTAATAAGTTTTTCATATAGAATCGTAGTAGTTGAATTGTATAATAGCTGCTAAGTATGAACTTAATGGGTAGGTACTACCCGAATTAAAACTATAAAATGCTAATATGAAGAAAAAGCTTTTATAAATAAGTTCATATTATGCTATGAAATACTATTGACTACTCTTAAATTCTATATGATTAACTCGATTCTTTTGGCTATTTTGAAGGAAATGGCACCGGCGACTCGTCAGAACTTGAACATGAGTGAGGAAGACTTCCGTGTTTTCCTTGCTGTGAACATAGCCGCAGTGTAGGCTGCAATGAAAAATAACAATAACTCTGGATCTAGCAGTGGAACTAATTCCGCAAGAAATCGTGTAGGATGCTCCTACAAAGAATTCACTGCCTGCAAACCTTTGGAATTTGATGGAACTGAAGGACCAATTGGATTGAAACGGTGGACCGAGAAGGTCGAATCGGTGTTTGCCATAAGTAAGTGTACTGAAGAGGACAAAGTTAAGTACGCTACGCATACCTTCACAGGTACGGCGTTAACGTGGTGGAATACCTATCTCGAGCAGGTAGGACAAGATGCTGCTTACGCACTACCATGGTCAGCATTCAAGCAATTGATGAATGAGCAGTATCGTCCCAGGAATGAGGTCAATAAGCTTAAGGTAGAGCTTAGAGGATTACGAACGCAAGGTTTCGATATCATCACGTACGAACGAAGATTCACATAATTGTGCCTATTATGTCCCAGAACGTTCGAAGACGAAGAAGAGAAGATTGACGCATTTGTAAAAGGGTTACCAGAAAGAATTCAAGAAGATGTGAGTTCACACGAGCCCGCCTCCATACAAAAGGCAAGTCGAATGGCTCACAAATTAGTGAACCAGATCGAAGGAAGGATTAAAGAGCAGGCGACAGAAGAGGCTAACATGAAACAAGTCAAGAGAAAGTGGGAAGAAACAAATGACAAGAGTCACCAATATAACAACAACAATCACAACCAAAATCGCAACAACTATCCCAATAACCGCAACATCAATCGCAACAACAACTTCAACAAACGTCCCAACAACAACTACAATAACCGGCCCAACAACAATAACAACAACAACAACAGCAACAATAACAATCCCATCAACAATCTCAATAACAACAATGCCAACAAAAACCAAAAACAGTCATGCCAAAGATGCGAAGAGCATCACCTGGGGTTCTGTACGATATTTTGCAACAGGTGTAAAAGAAATGGTCATAGCACAAAGAAGTGCGAAATCCACGGACCAACGCATAACAGAACTAAAGGAACAAATAATGTCAGAACAAATAATACCGCCATAGTTTGTTTTGGATGTGAAAAACCGGGCCACTTTAGTAGAAATT
The DNA here is from genome assembly GCF_046630445.1 of Rutidosis leptorrhynchoides. Taxonomy (NCBI): domain Eukaryota; kingdom Viridiplantae; phylum Streptophyta; class Magnoliopsida; order Asterales; family Asteraceae; genus Rutidosis; species Rutidosis leptorrhynchoides. The sequence goes on from NC_092338.1 coordinate 397,931,984, forward strand.
ACCCGAATCAGGGGAATACTAATGGGCAGGGCCGAGGAAGAGTTTTTAATATTAATACGGCAGAAGCGTAGGAAGACCCGGAGCTTGTTACGGGTACGTTTCTCATTGACAATAAATCTGCTTATGTTTTATTTGATTCGGGTGCGGATAGAAGCTATATGAGTAGAGATTTTTGTGCTAAACTAAGTTATTCACCGACGCCCTTGGATAATAAATTTTTACTCGAATTAGCAAACGGTAAATTAATTACAGCAGAAAATATATGTCGGTATCGAGAAATTAAACTGGTTAACGAAACATTTAAGATTGACTTGATACTAGTAGAGTTAGGGAGTTTTGATGTGATAATCAGTATGGACTGGTTGAAAGAAGTAAAAGCAGATATCATTTGTTACAAAAATGTAATTCGCATTATACGAGAAAAAGGAAAACCCTTAATGGTGTACGGAGAAAAGAGCAACGCGAAGTTAAATCTTATTAGTAACCTGAAGGCACAAAAACTAATAAGAAAAGGTTGCTATGATGTGCTAGCACACATCGAGAAAGTCAATTCCGAAGAAAAGAACATCAATGATGTTTCAGTCGCAAAAGAATTTCCCGATGTATTTTCGAAAGAATTACCGGGACTACCTCCACACCGATCCGTTGAATTTTAAATAGACCTTGTACCAGGAGCTGCACCAATAGCTCGTGCTCCATATAGACTCGCACCTAGCAAAATGAAGGAACTTCAGAGCCAATTACAAGAACTTTTAGAGCGTGGTTTCATTCGACCAAGCACCTCACCGTGGGGAGCTCCTGTTTTGTTTGTCAAGAAGAAGGATGGTACATTTAGGTTGTGTATCGACTACCGAGAGTTGAACAAACTTTCATCAAGAACCGCTACCCACTACCGAGAATCGATGACTTATTTGATTACCTACAAGGCTCGTCAGTTTATTCGAAGATTGATTTACGTTCTGGGTATCATCAAATGCGGGTGAAGGAGGATGATATTCCAAAGACTGCTTTTAGGACGTGCTACGGTCATTACGAGTTTATGGTTATGCCGTTTGGATTGACGAACACACCAGAGGTGTTCATGGACCTCATGAACCGAGTGTGTGGGACATATCTTAACAAGTTTGTCATTGTTTTCATCAATGACATACTTATTTACTCGAAGAATGATCAAGAGCATGAAGAACATTTAAGAAAAGTGCTAGAGTTGTTGAGAAAAGAAAAATTGTACAGTAATTTTTCAAAGTGTGCATTTTGGTTGGAAGAAGTTCAATTCCTCGGTCACATAGTGAACAAAGAAGGTATTTAGGTGGATCCAGCAAAGATTGAAACCGTTGAAAAATGGAAAACCCCGAAAACTCCGAAGCATATACGCCAATTTTTAGGACTAGCTAGTTACTACAGAAGGTTCATCCAAGATTTTTCTAAAATAGCAAAACCCTTGACTGCATTAACGCATAAAGGGAGGAAATTTGAATGGAGGATGAAAAAGAGAAAATGTTTCAATTGTTAAAGAAAAAGTTAACTACGGCACCTATATTGTCATTACCTGAAGGGAATGATGATTTTGTGATATATTGTGACGCTTCAAAGCAAGGTCTCGGTTGTGTATTAATGCAACGAACGAAGGTAATTGCTTATGCGTCTAGACAATTGAAGATTCACGAGCAGAATTATACGACACATGATTTGGAATTAGGTGCGGTTATTTTTGTATTAAAGACTTGGAGGCACTACTTATATGGGGTCAAAAGTATTATATATACCGACCACAAAAGTCTTCAACATATATTTAATCAGAAACAACTGAACATGAGGCAGCGCAGGTGGATTGAACTGTTGAATGATTACGACTTTGAGATTCATTACCACCCGGGGAAGGCGAATGTGGTAACCGACGCTTTGAGTAGAAAGGACAGATAACCCATTCGAGTAAAAGCTATGAATATAATGATTCACAATAACCTTACTACTCAAATAAAGGAGGCGCAACAAGGAGTTTTAAAAGAGGGAAATTTAAAGGATGAAATACCCAAAGGATCGGAGAAGCATCTTAATATTTGGGAAGACGGAACCCGGTATAGGGCTGAAAGAATTTGGGTACTAAAATTTGGAGATATGAGAGAAATGGTATTTAGAGAAGCTCATAAAACCAGAAACTCAATACATCCTGGAACGGCGAAGATGTACAATGATCTCAAGAAACATTTTTGGTGGCCAGGTATGAAAGCCAATGTTGCTAAATACGTAGGGGAATGTTTGACGTGTTCTATGGTCAAAGCTGTGCATCAGAAACCATCAGGTCTACTTCAACAACCCGAAATCCCAGATTGGAAATGGGAAAATATTACCATGGATTTCATCACTAAATTGTCAAGGACTGCAACTGGTTTTGATACTATTTGGGTAATAGCTGATCGTCTCACCAAATCAGCACACTTCCTGCCAATAAGAGAAGATGACAAGATGGAGAAGTTAGCACGACTGTATTTGAAGGAAGTCATCTCCAGACATGGAATACAAATCTCTATTATCTCTGATAGGGATGGTAGATTTATTTCAAGATTCTGGCAGACATTACAGCAAGCATTAGGAACTCGTCTAGACATGAGTACTGCCTATCATCCACAAACTGATGGGCAGAGATAAAGGACGATACAAACGCTTGAAGACATGCTACGAGCATGTGTTATTGATTTCGGAAACAGTTGGGATTGACACCTACCGTTAGTAGAATTTTCCTACAACAACAGCTACCATTCAAGCATTGAGATGGCGCCGTTTGAAGCACTTTATGGTAGAAAGTGCAGGTCTTCGATTTGTTGGAGTGAAGTGGGGGATAGACATATTACGGGTCCGGAGATAATATAAGAAACTACCGAGAAGATCATCCAAATTCAACAACGATTGAAAACCGCCCAAAGTCGACAAAAGAGCTACGGCGACATTAAAAGAAAAGATATAGAATTTGAAATTGGAGAGATGGTCATGCTTAAGGTTGCACCTTGGAAAGGCGTTGTTCGATTTGGTAAACAAGGGAAATTAAATCCAAGGTATATAGGACCATTCAAGATTATTGATCGTGTCAGACCAGTAGCTTACCGACTTGAATTACCACAACAACTCGCGGCTGTATGTAACACTTTCCACATCTCAAATTTGAAGAAATGTTTTGCTAAAGAAGATCTCACTATTCTGTAAGATGAAATCCAAATCAACGAAAAACTTCAATTCGTCGAAGAACCCGTTGAAATAATGGATCGTGAGGTTAAAAGACTTAAGCAAAACAAGATACTAATTGTAAAAGTTCGATGGAATGCTCGTAGAGGACTCGAGTTCACTGGGAACGAGAAGATCAGATGAAGAAGAAATACCCGCACTTATTTCCAGAAGATACGTCAACACCTCCAACTACTTAAAATTTCGGGACGAAATTTATTTAACGGGTAGGTACTGTAGTGACCCGAAATTTTCCATGTTTATATATATTAAATGAAATTGTTATTTACATGATTAAGTGTTTCCAACATGTTAAGCAATCAAACTTGTTAAGACTTAATTAATTTAAATAGGTTTCATATAGACAATTGACCACCCAAGTTGACCGGTGATTCACGAACGTTTAAACTTGTAAAAACTATATGATGACATATATATGATTATATATATAGTTAACATGATATTATGATAAGTAAGTATCTCATTAGGTATTTTAACAATGAGTTATATACATAAAATTGAGTTTATTGAATTAAGAAACTCGAAACGATATATATAACGATTATCGTTATAACAACGTCTTACTAAATACAAATGAATCATATTAAGATATTGATACACTATGTTTAATCATGATAAATGATAAGTTAATATGTCATTAAGTGTATTAACAATGAACTACATATGTAAAAACAAGACTACTAACTTAATGATTTCGAAACGAGACATATATGTAACGATTATCGTTGTAACAACATCTAACTGTATATATATCATACTAAGATATATTAATATATCATAATGTAATAATTTAACATCTCTTTAGATATAATAAACATGGGTTAACAACATTTAACAAGATCGTTAACCTAAAGATTTCAAAACAACATTTACTTGTAACGACTAACAATGACTTAACGACTCAGTTAAAATGTATATACATGTAGTGTTTTAATATGTATTCATACACTTTTGAAAGATTTCAAGACACTTATCAAAATACTTCTACTTAACAAAAATTCTTACAATTACATCCTCGTTCAGTTTCATCAACAATTCTACTCGTATGCACCCGTATTCGTACTCGTACAATACACAGCTTTTAGATGTATGTACTATTGGTATATACACTCCAATGATCATCTCTTAGCAGCCCATGTGAGTCACCTAAAACATGTGGGAACCATCATTTGGCAACTAGCACGAAATATCTCATAAAATTATAAAAATATTAGTAATCATTCATGACTTATTTACATGTAAACAAAATTACACATCCTTTATATCTAATCCATATACCAATGACCAAAAACACCTACAAACACTTTCATTCTTCAATTTTCCTCATCAAATTGATCTCTCTCAAGTTCTATCTTCAAGTTCTAAGTGTTCTTCATAAATTCTATAAGTTCTAGTTTCATAAAATCAAGAATACTTCCAAGTTTGCTAGCTTACTTCCAATCTTGTAAAGTGATCATCCAACTTCAAGAAATTTTTCTTATTTACAGTAAGATATCTTTCTAATACAAGTTAATACTCATATTCAAACTTTGATTCAATTTCTATAACTATAACAATCTTATTTCGAGTGGAAATCTTACTTGAACTTATTTTCGTGTCATGATTCTGCTTTAAGAACTTTCAAGCCATCCAAGGATCCTTTGAAGCTAGATCTATTTTTCTCATTTCCAGTAGGTTTATCCACAAAACCTGAGGTAGTAATGATGTTCATAACATCATTCGATTCATATATAAAACTACCTTATTCGAAGGTTTAAACTTGAAATCACTAGAACATAGTTTATTTAATTCTAAACTTGTTCGCAAACAAAAGTTAATCCTTCTAACTTGACTTTTAAAATCAACTAGACACATGTTCTATATCTATATGATATGCTAACTTAATGATTTAAAACCTGAAAACACGAAAAACACCGTAAAACTGGATATACGCCGTCGTAGTAACACCGCGGGCTGTTTTGGGTTAGTTAATTAAAAACTATGATAAATTTTGATTTAAAAGTTGTTCTTCTGGGAAAATTATTTTTCTTATGAACATGAAACTATCCAAAAACATGATTAAACTCAAAGTGGAAGTATGTTTTCCAAAATGGTCATCTAGACGTCGTTCTTTCGACTGAAATGACTACCTTTACAAAAATAACTTGTAACCTGTATTTCCGACTATAAACTTATATTTTTCTGTATAGATTCATAAACTTAAGTTCAATATGAAACCATAGCAATTGGATTCACTCAAAAAGGATTTAAAACGAAGAAGTTACGGGTAAAACAAGATTGGATATTTTTACTTGTTGTAGCTACGTGAAAATTGGTAACAAATCTATATTAATCATATCCTAGCTAACTTATATTGTATAATACACATATTCTAATATATTATGTAATATTTGGATACCATAGACACGTATGCAAATGTTTTGACATATCATATCGACCCATCTATATATATTATTTGGAACAACCATAGACACTCTATATGCAGTAATGTTGGAGTTAGCTATACAGGGTTGAGGTTGATTCCAAAAATATATATACTTTGAGTTGTGATCTAGCCTGAGACGTGTATACACTAGGTCGTGGATTGGGTCAAGATAATATATATCAATTTATTTCTGTACATCTAACTATGGACAACTAGTTGTAGGTTACTAACGAGGACAGCTGACTTAATAAACTTAAAACATTAAAACGTATTAGAAATGTTGTAAATATATTTTGAACATACTTTGATATATATATACATATTTGTTATAGGTTCGTGAATCGACCAGTGGCCAAGTCTTACTTCCCGACGAAGTAAAAATCTGTGAAAATGAGTTATAGTTCCACTTTTAAAATCTAATATTTTTGGGATGAGAATACATGCAGCTTTATAAATGTTTTACAAAATAGACACAAGTACATGAAACTGCTTTCTATGGTTGAACGATCGAAGCCGAATATGCCCATTTTACTTGGTAACCTAAGAATTAGTAAACCAGTCTACTAATTGACGCGAATCCTAAAGATAGATCTATTGGGCCCAACAAACCCCATCCATTGTAGCGGATGCTTTAGTACTTCGAGTTTTTATATCATGTCCGATGGATGTATCGGAATGATGGGGATATTCTTATATGCATCTTGTTAATGTCGGTTACCAGGTGTTCACCATATGAATGATTTTTATCTCTATGTATGGGATGTATATTGAAATATGAAATCTTATGGTCTATTATTATGATTTGATCATATATAGGTTAAACCTATAACTCACCAACATTTTTGTTGACATTTTAAGCATGTTTATTCTCAGGTGATTATTAAGAGCTTTCGCTGTTGCATACTAAAATAAGGACAAGATTTAGAGTCCATGCTTGTATGATATTATGTAAAAACTGCATTCAAGAAATTTATTTTTGATGTAATATATTTTTATTGTAAACCATTATGTAATGGTCGTGTGTAAACGGTATATTTTAGATTATCATTATTCGATAATCTACGTAATGCTTTTTAAATCTTTATAGATAAAATAAAGGTTATGGTTGTTTTAAAAATGAATGCAGTCTTTGAAAAACGTCTCATAAAGAGGTCAAAACCTCGCAACGAAATCAATTAATATGGAACGTTTATAATCAATATGAACGGGACATTTCAATTGGTCCCAACGAGTTTCGAAGTATGTGCAAGGGCCGGTGAAGGTTCAAATGTAGTTGATAAGGGTTTTGAATTCACCAAGAAATAAAAAGGGTAGTTCCCGAGGACACGAACAATCTAACGGGGGGAGAGTTGTGACATCCTAAAATTTTAAGATAATATTTTATATAAACTATTAATTAATTATTGTGCATTAATAGTCTTCTAGTAAAAGGAAGGACATGTTCTTAAGTCCGTTAGTTAAATCATGATAAGTACTTGTGGTAAAAAGTTAAATTTGGGACTTTCATAATGATAGTTATGGTGGAGAGGGATTAAAGGTGTTAAGTGGTGAAAAATGAGCAATACTTATGATTAAAATCCTGGAACATTCTCCATTCATCTTCATAAGACAAGAAAACATGTCAAGTATGTGTGTGTGTGTGGGTAGAAATCGGCCAAGAAGAAAAAGGAGGAGAATTCAAGCCCTAGAATACATGCAATACTTTAATTTAAGCTCTAGTCATCTCTATTCTTCAATGGCACCAAGTTGTTGCATTACTTTCTTCAATTTCTAGCAAAAGTTAGGGTTTTTAACTCTAAAATCAAGGTATGGACCTTACACTATGAATTAATGAATGCTTATGCTTAGATTATTCTTATTACATCTTTATGAAGTAAGTTTATGCTTGATGTTTGAGAAAATTCAGATTTGATTAAAATGGTACAAGTTAAAGCTAATTCTTAAAAAGAAATGAAATGGGTGTTGATTTAAGGTGAGTTTTTGATTATGTTATGCATAAAAACAAATTTGTATGATGATAAGGTTTATATTTTATGCATATACATTGATAAGAATAAGCATGGTGAGAAATATAGGTGTTTTGATGTGCTAGTAGTCATAACAAGTTTTTGCACACTAAGTGTTTGATGAAATGCCTCAATGAAAGTAAATATATGATTTTGATGAAATTGTTGAAAAGTTCTATACATCTGCCCTTTCTCAACGCATTTCTTTAGACAAAGACTCCGTTTTTTCCTCTTTTCGGATGGTAAATATTTGTGAAAAGATTTATTTTGAGATGATGGAATTGCTAGTTAGTGTTTGTTGCTAAGAAGTAAAAATCAAAAAAGTGTTTTCAAGAAATGTCAATGTTTAAGGTTCACCTCTAAAGTTAGAAGGAGGTTAATGATTTGAGAACATGTCTTTATTGAACTCGAGAAATGGTATATTGAAAAAGTTGTAAGTATGGAAAATGCAAAGCTAAGTTTAATGAAATTTAAGAATTTTGAATATTATAAGTGTTCATTTGAAGTGGTAAAAAGGGGGTTAAGCAAGATTAAGCCTCAAGTGTTAAATGAATGAAAGTGAAAGTTTATGCTTATGAGGTTAATTTGTTTGAATGCTTTATGTTAGCTCGATTGTGTAAATAATGAGATTAACTCTTATATAGGTGCTAGTCAAAGCAAAGGAGCTTCAACCAATCAAGGGAGTGCTCTAAATCAAGGTGAGTTATATGGGGGTAATATGGGCGGGTCAAGGGTGATCACTGAATCCATGATCCGAATTTATGTAAAAGAGATGTTTATGAATTATTCTACGTTTTTTGAATTTAAATATGGAAGTGTACGGTGGTTGTTTTTAATACGAGATATGATGATATGGGTGACTTAATGCTCTCGAATTGCATCCATGCAAGAGGGTGTCGATTAAGTTCACTAGGTAAAAGCTTAGACTTTACGTCTATGTCAAGGTGAAAAGCTTAGACTTCATGTCTATGATAATGCGAAAAGCTTAGACTTTATGTCTATGTTAAGGTGTAAAGCTTAGACTTTATGTCTATGTCCATGCCACGTGATAAGCTTGGATTTATATCCATGTTAAGTGTAAGCTTGGACGATGTCCATGTTATGAATAAGCTTGGATTTATATTCATGTTAAGTGTAAGTTTGGACGATGTCCATGTTATGAATAAGCTTGGATTTATATTCATGTTAAGTGTAAGCTTGGATGATGTCCATGTTATGTGTAAGATTGGATTTATATCCATGATATTGTGTTAAGCTTGGACTATGTCCATGTCATGTGCTAAGATTAGACGTATGTCTATGATGCGAGATGATCAAGTCCGAATCACGAAATCAACCTTCGGGTTGGAAGGTTATGGTCACGTTATGATTATGTTTATGTTTTAATTTTAAACCATTTACTTACCATTAACTCACTAAGCGTATTGCTTACCCCGTTATGTTGTTAATGTTTGATAGGTTCTTATGCATCGAGAAGGTATGGGATGACAAGGTTTTAGAGGAGCATTCGGCACTTAGCAAGTGGTATGAAAGTCTCTTAATTGAACCTAGCTTTATGATAGCCGCTTATTAACGCCAAGGGTCAAAAGTGTATTAAATATAAAAGATGTTTAAGTTATGTTTTGGAACCAAGTGCTAAATTCAGTATTTTGGGTCAAAAAGACACGTTTAAATTTTATAACGGGTCGTGCGCGACCGAGGGATATTTAGTGTGTTGTATGAGGATGTATGGAAGTGTGTCATTATGTAAAGGATAAGTTTAACGAGGTATGTTTGAAAAAAAAAATTGATGGGAAATGTTTCGAGATGTTTGAAGTGCATTTTTAAGCAAAACAAAATTTAGCATAAGCATCAGCACAGGGCCGCGCCACGGGCCCCATAGCCGCGCCGTGCCTTTTAGGGTATTTTAGAAGTAGACGTTTGAGAAAAGTGACCTGCAGTTCCATGTCAGGCCGCACCCCGCCCAGACTAGCCGCGCCGCGGCTTAGGCCTGGGACTGGTGGTGAGCCCTTAAAAAAAATAAAAAAAATTGTCGTTTTCTAGCAAGAGTTTAAGGGCGTTATACTTTCTCTAATATCAAAGTACCATTCTCAATACGTTCTCGAATAAAATGATACCTCAAATCAATGTGTCTCGTACGATTATGAAACACCGAATTCTTCGCGAGATTGATTGCACTTTGGTTGTCACAATATAAGATGCAATTGTCTTTTCTTTTACCCAACTCACACGAGAAGTTCTTCAACCAAACAAGATCTTTAGAAGCTTCCACAATAGCCATATACTCAGCCTCGGTGGTCGACAAAGCAACACTCCTTTGTAGTCTAGACATCCAACTAACCGCCGTCTTACTAACCATGAACACATATCCCGTAGTACTCTTACCCGAATCACCAAATCCACCCAAATTTGCATCCGCATAACCTCTAAGTACAACATTGCCTTTAGTGAAACACAATCCCATACTAGAAGTACCTTTCAAATAACGAAGCAACCATTTGACCGCTTCCCAATGGTCTTTCCCCGGATTAGACATATAACGGCTTACAACTCCCAATGCATGAGCTATATTCAGTCTCGTACAAACTATGGCATACATAATACTTCCCACGACCAATCTATATGGAACCTTTTCCATCCCTGCTTTGTCTTCGTCCTTTTTGGGTGATTGATTCTTCGATAACTTTATCGCGCTACCCAAAGGCATAGAGCGAGCCTTTGCTTTATCAACGTTAAACTTTTCTACGACTTTCTCAATATACTTGGATTGAGACACGTATAGAACACCTTTAGCACGATCATGCACAATACTCATTCCAAGTATTTGATTAGCGCTACCAAGATCCTTCATCTCGAACTCTTTTGAAAGCTGATTTGTGCGTGACAATACATCTTTTAACCTCAAAATTATACATGATTCAAACACTATAAATAAGCACACACAACTAATGAGCACTTAGAACCCGGTCATTATAGTACTTTAATGTAAGTATTCGCTTCAAGTTCGTCCCAAGAGAGCGGTGTAAGTCGAATAATTGAAACTATTAATTATCCTAGGGTTTGTTTGATTGGGAGGGGGTGTTGATTGATTGTAATTAACAACTAAAATGTGCGCAAGTAATCAAACTTAAACTTAGCAAATAAGACTAGTAACAAGTTACGAGTAACTTAATATTAAGAACTTAAACTAATTAACTAAGTAGTGTTCACTTACCTAATCCTCTCTATGCTTGGATTGGCCCATTTTACCCAAATTACTATCGCACTAGTTGTTGAACTATTAAATATTTAGCATCACTACTAAACCTCAAATCAAATAACATTCCGCGAATTCACATAAGCATTGTATCCAAAGTTCGAGTTAAGCATGATTAGGTCATTGAGATTGAGCTTGGGTTGAAATCACTTAAGACCCCTAACTATCGAAATCACTTAAGATAATCGGCACTACTATGTTAACTAAAGGCCAATTGAAAACCAACCTAGATCAAGAACACAATCACTTACAATTCCTAAGGTAGTTGTCTAGATCACCCAAGGTGTTGAAGCACACATTGATTCACTTCTCAAATCACTAAGAGAGCTACTCAACATATGTAATCAAAGTCAAGCCTAAAACAAACTCATAACAATGAATCTTTAGCTAACTCAACAACACATGATCATGTAATTCATTCAAACAACAATATTCAATTGATTTGGGGCAAACACTAGCATTAGAGATTCATAGATAAGCAAACACAAAGGATTTAGCCAATCATGGCTAAGATCAAACTAATAATAATAAAAGAAACAATAACAATCATCATCTTCAAGCTATTACAAGTAATCAATTCAAAATGTGTAAAGTGAAGTAAAGATTACAACCCAAAATGTAATGAAGATGAAGATCTAAGCTATAATCATAAGATAAACAAGAACAAAATCAATGAAAACTAAAGCATTCATCATTGCAAGTACAGAAAATAAGGACAAGTGCTAAAATGGAAAGGAAATTACAAAATAGAGAATGGATGATGTAGATTTAGCATCTAGCTTCACTAATCTTTGACTTGGATCATCAATTGAGCTTTGATCTTGATGGAATGATGAAATGGACCCTTTTAGGGTTCCATTTCGGACCCTAATCGCAGCGATCACCCTCAAAAATCCCAAAAATGCTTTTATAGGTCGGCTGAATTTTTGCTGAATCAGCGCGTGGAGCGGCGCTTTTGAAATAGGAGCGGCGCTTTTGGACCGCGAGGAGCGGCACTTTTGGGACAGGAGCGGCGCTTTTGGCTGGTGATCTTTTAACACATGTCTTAACACATGGGAGAGCCGCATTTAAAATTTGGAGTGCCGCTTTTGACCCTGGAACTCCATTTTCACTCTAAAACTTCACTTGATTCATTCCTTTGGTCCAAGGGTTGATTACTTAGCATAAATATGAACTTTTAGACCACGTTTGTCCCGAAATGACTAAATACCACAAACTGCTCACTAATCATCATAACCCATATCGAAATGCCACCAAAATAGGGAGATATTGCGAAGATAAATATGTATATTTTGAGCAATATCAAAAGCATATCTTTTAACTTATTGATCTCGGACATGTCGGAACCCGCAAGCAGCATGTCATCAACGTATAACAATAATATTATGTAAGAAGACTTGAATTTCTTCAAGTAACAACAATGGTCCGCTTCACATTTTACAAAACCAACCTTCTTCTTAAACTCATCAAATCTCAAGTACCATTGCCGAGGTGCTTGCTTCAATCCATACAAAGTTTTCTTTAACATATAAACCCACTTCTCTTTACCCTTTACTTCAAAGCCCTCGGGTTTCCTCATATAGATCTCCTCATCAAGATCCGTATGTAAGAATGAGGTCTTCACATCTAGTTGTTGTAGATGTAAGTCCTACGATGCGACCAACGAAAGTATCAAATGAATAGTAGTCATCTTCACCACCGGTGAAAATATCTCTTGGTAATCAACCCCTTTCCTTTGTTGAAACCATTTAACCACTAACCGTGCTTTGTACCTCTTCTTGCCATCCACCTCATTCTTTATTCTATACACCCATTTGTTTTGCAACGCCTTTTTATCATGAGGTAATTTCACTACCAAGTCTTGTTCTTCTCAAGTGACCCCATCTCTTCTTTCATAGCAAGCTCCCATTGTATGGATTCTTTGAACTTTCTTGCTTCAAAGTAACTTTTGGGTTCACCATTCTCAGTATAGAGCAAGTATCTTGTTGATAGAGAATACCTAGGATTAGGTTTGGGCACTCTAGTCGATCGTCTAAGTATAGGAGCAACCGGTATGGTTGGATCGATTTCATTAGTAGCCTCTTCATCACTAGAACTTGCACTATGTTCGGAATTATCACCGCTATCCGAACCATCCCCATCATTGTTAAGATCTGACCCATCACCATTAATCGAAAATTCATTGTTCCCCGAACTCCCACTAGAACCTGCAAGATCATTAAGAGAAACATCATCAAGAATAACTTGATCCGATTTTTGACTCCCCGTTTCTGGTTTGCCATAGACCGAATCTTCATCAAAGATAACATCACGAGATCGAATAACTTTTCTAGCTTCATTATCCCAACAACGATAGCCCATCTCATCCAAACCATAACCAATGAACGTACACTTCTTTGACTTAGCTTCAAGTTTATCTTTATCAATATCTTTGGTTTTCACATAAACATTACACCCAAAGATTCTAAGATGATCATAACTAACCTTTTTACCTAGCCATTCTTCCCGGGGAATTCGGAAACCCAATGGTGTTGAGGGTCCCCTATTAATCAAATAAGCCGCCGTATTAACCGCATCCGCCCAAAACATCTTAGGCAAACTGGCATGTAGTCTCATACTCCTAGCCCTTTCATTCAACGTACGATTCATACATTCGGCGACCCCATTGTGTTGTGGTATCTCCGGTACTATTTTCAACATTCTAATACCGAGCTTTGCACAATGATCTTTAAACTCAAGAATACCATATTCTCCTCCATTGTCCAACCTTAAGCACTTGATCTTTAAATTTGTCTCATTCTCAACTATAGCTTTCCACTTCACAAAAGTACCAAATACTTCAGATTTAGCTTTGAGAAAGTAAACCCATACCTTTCGAGTGGAGTCATCAATGAAGGTGACATAATAACGAGAACCTCCATGTGATTCTACATTCGTTGGCCCAAAAATATTCGTATGAACTAGCTCCAATTTCTTTAACTTTGGTGAATTCCCTGATTTAACAAAAGTCACCTTCTTTTGCTTCCCACAAGTGCAAGGTTCGAAAAACCCTAGCTTTATCTTTTTCAAATCCGAAATCCTCCCACTCGAACTAAGAACCTTCATACCCTTCTCACCCATATGCCCGAGTCTTCGGTGCCATAGAGTAGAACTTGCTCCAACGTCAACCGTAGCAATCACCGTGTTTTCTTCAAACACCTCAACCATATAAAGAGTTCCTCTTTTATGTCCATGTGCCACGACACTACTACCCTTAATCACCTCTCATTGGCGATTCTTGAAAGTAACCTCATTACCTTCTTCATCTAATTGACCAACCGAGATTAGCTTACTTTTTAACTTAGGAATAAACCTCACATTTTTCAAAGTCCAATTAGAACCAAGAGTAGTCTTCAAGACAACATATCCTATCCCTTTAATCTCGAGACCTTTGTTGTTTGCCAATCTAACTTTACCTTCATACGACCAAAAATTCTTCATCACGCTCTTAGTGGGTGTGGCGTGAAATGAAGCTCCCGAATCCAAGATCCAAGACTCCACCGAACTTTCAACACTACATAATAGTGCATCCTCCGTAGCTTTCACAGTCAAGTTAACATCTTTAACAGGAGCATTCTTACAATATCTTTGATAATGCCCCTTTTGATTGCAACCCCAACAAATAACATCACTTCGGTCTTTCGATGGATACCTCTTCTTGAACTTCCCTTTACTCTTCTTCACACCACGATCAATTTTCCTACCACGTTTGTCGGTACTTAACAAAGAACCGGATAACAATTCCCCTGAACTTCTCCTACGAGTGTCTTCACCGAGAATTAAATCCCTAATTCCTTTATACACAAGCTTAGTAGTACCGGTAGAGCTACTAACCACGGTCACCATACCCGACCAAATTTTCGGTAATGATGAAAGTAAGATTGGTGCTTTTAGTTCATCACCAAATTTGATTTCAATCGACTCTAACCTTGAAACAAGATTGTTGAATTCGTTGATATGATCCGTTACACTCATACATTCCTTCATCTTCGTATTGAACAATTGTCGCATGAGAATAACCTTATTCGCCACCGTAGGTTTCTCATACATGTTGGAGAGTGCCTTGAAACAATTAAACGTTGTTTTTTTGTTCATAATATTACCAACAACGTTCTTGGCGAGTGCAAGACGAACTGCATCCAAAGTTTGACGATCCAAGAGCATCCAATCGGCATCGTTCATGCCTTCGGGTTTGGTATCCAACAAAGGTTGGTGAAGTTTCTTTTGACACAAGTAGTCTTCTATTTGCATCTTCCAAAAGGCGAAGTTTTTTCCATCAAACCGCTCAATTTTCAATTTATCGTCTTCCGCCATCGATCCCAACATGAACCTTGAGATCTAGATACCAATTGTAAGGATTATAGGACCCAAACAATAGAGTAATTCCAGAGAATTACCCTTCCACAATCGACAAACGAAAGAACAATAATGAAAGAATTAAAAACGCGAGATTTAACCTGGTTATATGTAATTGAATGTCGATTACTTTAATCCACGGACCAACTAAGGAGATTTTATTGATATAATTTGTGCACATACATGAGGGTTACAATAGGATGCTTATATAGGCTAAAAACAACAAGGAAACACCTTGGAGAACAAGAAAAAACGTCAATATGGAAACTCCCCGTCAGACGATCCGCGCCGCGCCTAAAATGGGCCGCGCCGCGCCTCCAAGGCAAAACTCCGGACAAACTTTTTTCTTGAAAATGATGTTCTGTTCTTGTGTTAGGCCGCGTCGTGCCATTCAAGGTCGTGGCATGCCTTATTCCTTTGAGCTGATTCCTTTGACTTTTGTTTTGATAACCTTCACATCCAACATTTAGGTGAGTGTAAAGTGATTGTGATACATATTGTATAATTCAATGTAACACCTTATGGTTACTGTTATCGTTGGCTTTAATAGAAGTACCTTAAATTGTTACCAATTACGCCGTTATAATCATCATTTTGACGTGAAACTTGTTTTAGTAACGAGTTAGGAGTCATTGACGGGGCCGCATAACCGCATTGAGAAACCACCCATCCGATCATATCTATGGCATATGTCGGGATCGGAGGACACTACTTTGAGAAAACCCCCTTATGATCGAACCCTTGACCTATGGTGTGTGAAGAGTTTCCTCCTAACGCGTGTGTGGGTGACAAATAAGAGTATTCGATGTCGAAATAGCCGTTCAAAAATAAAATTGTATGGATCCATATGGGTCAAACATATTTATCACATATGGGTCAAACATATCAAAGGTAAACACAATTTAGTAGTTGCTTTGATCAAATAGTCTGTATTAAATTGGGACACGCGTCCAAAGTCACCCAACGTGCTTATACACATTTTGACCCACATGGTGACCTATGTTAACCAATTGCGAACATCACTTTTTGACTTGTTAAGCCAATCTTTTATTTTGTGGCTAGATATCGTCAAAAAAGTTGCCGCAAACTTAATTTTACGTTTACTTTTTCTATTTTCCTAAAAAAATCTGATCAAAGTTTGAAAATTTCAGTTGTGGCAACGTGTCGCCACTAAACGCTACTGCAACTTTTATTTTATTTTTTTTACTTTTCAAATAAAATTCCCTCCAAACTGCAAAAATTTACGACATGGTGGGAAAGTTTCCCGCCAGACCTATTGTAGCGACACATCGCCACTAATGTCACCCCAATTAATTTTTTTTGGGTGACATGTCGGTAGTATGATATAGTGATCTAAGAATGTGGAATGAGGTGGTTTATCCATGACGATGGAACGCGGTGGCAATGTAAGACGGTGAAGTGAGGTGGTGATGTATGACGGTAATATGAGATGATGATGTAAGACGATGGATGTGGCTGTGATTTAAGACAGCGGAATGTGACAATGATGTAACACGGTAGAATGTAGTGGTAATGTAAGTCGGTGAAATGCAGAGGTGATGTAAGACGATGGAATGTGACGATGATGTAAGACGGTAGAACGTGGTGGTGAAGTAAGTCAGTAAAAATGAGACGGTGATGTAAGACGATGGAATGAGAAGTAATGTAAGACGGTGGAATGTGGTGATGATATGTGACGGTGGAATGCGGTGGTGATGTAAGGTGGTTGTCATATATGACAATGGAATGTGGTAGTATGATGTTATTGTGATGATCCGGGAATTTTCGACCAAATTTAAACTTAAACTTTATATGATTTCGACATTATAAGCAAAGTCTGTAATGTTGAGTTTTGAACTATTTTCATACAATCATTTAACTTCAACCATTTCCGACGATTCACGAACGATTATGTGTAAATAGATATGTATGAATATATACATATGTGTGATTATTAAATTTAGAAATATAAATGAAACACTTAACGGTTTGGTTGATATGAAAATAGGTTATGGAATCATTATATGGCTTGAAAACATTAACAAAGTATTAAATGTATAATACCTTACATTAAACGTATTAGTTTCAATATATGTTTACTATATTTATCGACGAAATTAAAGCTAGTATCAAACGATTTAATTAACGGATATTTTGTTAGCATTTATCAATTCCATAAGTATCGGGATATTATTATAGATCTCTATTATGAGGTCCACGTAGATCTAAGAAATCTTTCCTTTTTAACGATATTTGGAATAAATGGTAAAGTGATTTACAAGAGTGTCAATTAACGGTAACTGGATAAAAGTTAGTAAAGATTCCTGCTCAACTTTCAATATATATAGATATAAATTTATATAATAATTGAGTACAAATTCAATCATCAGAGTTAAATATGTAACAATTCATATTCAAGATAAAAAGTTGTTATTAAAAAGAACTTGGATATAAATACATATATGATTTTTATACATAAATATTATTATATGTATAATGTAGTATATATTAAAATGTATGAAAATTTAATACTTAAAATAAGTTATTATATATAATCATTAAATATAACATGATTAATAATATATAATATTAATATATTAAATTTAATTACAAATTAAAAATATAGTTGTTATACTAGGGACATTATTATTATTTTCACTAGTATTATCAATATTAATATTTAAATTAAAATCAGTAATATTAATAGTATTATTTTCAATACATAACATATAGATAAGAAAATTTGATATATAAGTTGTTATAGTATTATTATTACTAATATTATTATTATCATTAATAATATTAGTATTATTATAATAAATATTATTATTATTACTAATATTATTGTTATAAATTATATAATTGTTATTATCACTATTATTAATAATAATATTATTAATATTACCATTGTATTATCATAAATTTTATTACTATTATTTACAATATTAAGAGTATTATTATTAGTGTTAATTAATAAGATTAATTAACATATATAAATACAGATAAAAACAGTTATATATAAAAATACGCGTAAAATATATATATATATATATATATATATATATATATATATATATATATATATATATATATATATATATATATATATATATATATATATATATCAACAACAGTAAATGAGATTGGAAGAGACAGAAAGTTTAAGATAAATATTTTCGGTTTGGTAGTTTATCAGAAAAATGAGATTGGAAGGTTGGTTAAGTGTGTTTGAGTGTGAGCAGGAGGTCTCGGGTTCGAACCCGGGCGGCGGCTTTTTAAAAAAAAAAAGCTTATTTGGAAGGTAGCATACTTTTATTTATTATCATTATTATTATTATTATTATTATTATTATTATTATGAGTATTCTTATTACTAGTATTATTGTTATTATTGTTATTATTACTATAAATAAAATTCTTAGCATTATTATTATTACTGGTATAAGTATTATCATTATTATTATGTTTATGATTATTATTATCATTAATGAGAAAACAATACAACCTATTATTATTATCATTAATATTAGTATTATTATTATAAGTAGTATTATTTATATTACCATTATTATTATTAATATGATTATCATTATTAGAATTGTTATTATTAAAAATTATTATTAATACAACTATATTATTAAGAGAATCATTTTTAGGAAAACTATCATTTTATTATTATTATTATTAAAAACATCCTTTTTAGTAAAATTAACATTTTTACTAAAGTTACTATTTTTATTAAAATTAACATTTCTATTGAAATTATCATTTTTAATAAGATTGTCTTTATTATTAAAACTATCATTATTATTATCATTAATAGAATCATTAATATTATTATCATTATTATTAATATTAGTATTATCACTATTGATATTTCAAATATTATCTTAGTATTATTGAAGTACTATTTAATAAATAATTAATATATATATATATATATATATATATATATATATATATATATATATATATATATATATATATATATATATATATATATATATATATATATATGTGTGTGTGTGTGTGTGTGTGTGTGTATAAATATATATTTAATACATATAACATAAAAAATTTATATTTATATTTATTTTATATATATATATATATATATATATATATATATATATATATATATATATATATATATATATATATATATATATATATATATATATATATATATATATATATATATATATATATATATATATATATATATATATATATAATGAATATATGAGACATATAGATTATTAATATAAAAATGATATAACTAATAAAGTTATATATATATTTGTTCGATTATAATTATGTGTGTTAATATATACATAAATAATATAGGTTCGTGAATCCGAGGCCAACTCTGCATTGTTCAATATCGTCATATGTATTTTTACTACAAAATACAGTATTGTGAGTTTCATTACTCCCTTTTTAAATGCTTTTGCAATATATATTTTTGAGACTGAGAATACATGCGCTTTTATAAATGTTTGACGAAATAGACATAAGTACTTGAAACTACATTATATGGTTGAATGATCGAAACCGAATATGCCCCTTTTAGTATGGTAATCTAAGAATTTGGGAACAGACACCCTAATTGACGCGAATCCTAAAGATAGATCTATGGGCACTAACAAGCCCCAATCAGAGAATTTGAACTGCTTTAGTACTTTAAAATTTATCATGTTCGAAGGGAGTCCCGGAATGATGGGGATTGTCTTTTAAAAACGAATGCAATGTTTGTAAAATATATCATATAGAGGTCAAATACCTCGCGATGTAATCAACTATTGTGAATCGTTTATAATGTATATGAACGGGGCATTTCAGTTGGTATCAGAGCGGTGGTCTTAGCGAACCAGGTCTTGCATTAGTGTATCTAACTGATAGTTGTTTAGATGCATTAGTGGGTCTGGACTTCGACCGTGTCTGCATGTCAAAAGTTTTGCTTATCATTTCTAGTCTGAAATCATATGCTTATCATCCTTAGGAAATTACCTGCTTATCATTCTTAGTCTAGACATGTCTTACTGCATTGATTGCATGAATAGTGTGTAGACAAAATTCATATCTTATCGTACCTGCTAATTCATATCTTAGCGCATATGTTACTGTAGACTTGCCTGACATATACCGTAAATTCCTCCGTAGTCTACGAAATCTTTAGTACTATATATATAGATATTCTATGTAGTTAGAATATCATTCAATATTCAAAAATCGTTTCATATCGAAAAATCCTTTATTCACTCGTACGAAATGGAACTCACCACTAACAAGTCCCTCGGATTCTGATATGAAGCTCCACTCGAGCTCCGAAAGCAGTGTGACGGGAATGGATCAACCAATCAGCCATCATCTATTCTAGATGAATTGGGGATGGGTTCGTAGTCGACTTAATCAATAGAGACGCGAAGAAGGCAATCCTTTCTACCAACCAAATTGCCCTCTTGGCGAAGAACCTGGAGCACTTATCGGCGAACCTATCTGAAACACCATTTTCAGCCTCATTTCCAGGGTGGCTCGTCACGATTATATTCTATCCACAATTCTAAACCTTATTCATCCGCTCGTCCGAACCGACAATCATCCCGGTGTAATAGAAAAAGTCAACGAACTTCACGCTCGAGTAAACAATTTGGAGAATATGGTGCAAAATTTACCAGCTTCAGCAACATCACCAGCACCAACAGTACCATCAAAAATCCATGCCTCAACATCTCATTCTGTACCTCGAGTATAATCATCATTCTACGTATCGTTCTACATCAATTATCTTCTTTCTTCATGGCAATTATGTAATCTCTAATGTTTTAGAGATTACGTATTCTAGTTCTGACGGTAAACCAAATGAGATTAATATCATATTAACTCATTAAATCAATGATTACATCTGAATAAAATATATATGTATATACATTTTCATAAAGATTGTAATTAAAATTCTTTTGTACAAACCGTTAATGGTGAAAATATTTTAACGGGTAGGTAATACCTGAGAAATATTTAGATTTCACATTAATAAGTTACACTGTACATTCTTCGAATCTGATTCAACAGTCATTTACTATCCTACTTACATCCACATATATACGAATCCGTTCACCACAGAATAACCATTTTCATTCAATTTCATAATTGGATTTTGACTTACCAGAATCCAACAAGTGGCATAATGAAGAAAATATTGGACAAAATAAAATTTGTTAGAAACAAACAAATTAACTATGAGAAATTTTGTTAAGAATCCACGCTAACAAAATCCTAACTAACTGTTCCTAGCTAACTACTAATTCCTTATTACATTTTAATTATCGCAATTTTATTTATCGCAATTTTAGTTCTCGCAATTTTATTTATCGTCATTTAATTTCTGTTATTTATTTTACGCACTTTATTTATCGTCATTTAAATACCGTTAATTACACATTTTAAATATCGGGACACGTATACAAGGTTTTGACATATCATATCGACGCATCTATATATATATATTATTTGGAATAACCATAGACACTCTATATGTAGTAATGCTCGAGTTAGCTATATAGGGTTGAGGTTGATTCTAAAATAATATATATACTTTGAGTTGTGATCGAGTCTGAGACATGTATACAATGGGCCACGATACGTATTAATTAATTCGAATATTATATATGAATTATTGAATTACTAACTGTGGACTACCAACAGTGGACAATTAAAATGAATTAAAATATTGATTATGTGACAACCCGGAAATTTTCAACCAAATTTAAACTTTATCTTTATATTATTCCGATACGATAAGAAAAATTTGTTAAGTTAAATCTCAAGAATTTTAAACCGTGTTCATACATTCATTATAACCTCGACCAAATTCCAACGATTTACGAACTGTTATATATAAATAGATATGTATATATATATATATATATATATATATATATATATATATATATATATATATTTATATATATATATATATATATATATATATATATATATTATAACTTGAGAATATTAACAAAGTATTAAACGTATAATACTTTACATGAACGTATTTGTTTCAATATGTTTATCGATGAAATTATAAGATAGTATCAAATGATTGATTTATCAGATACATTGTGATATGATTAAGGGTCTATGTTATGAGGTCCACTGTGATTTAAGAAATATATTCTTTTTGACAACATTTAGAAAATGGTAAAGTGATTTATAAGTAAGAACAAATGTGTCAATTAATGGGAACTAGACAAGGGTTAGAGGAAATTCCTGTTTAATTTCCAATTCATGTTTTATAATATTTTCCTTGTGACCTTGATAAGATAACTACGTTAACTTTCATTTTATTTAATATGAAAGTAAGAACGTGGAGTGTAAATAACTTAGATGTTGGATATCGAGAAGTTAAGTAACTCGACATTTTTTTCATTAAGATAATTTCATACGTTTATTTAACCTTCGGACTTTATCCTATGCTTTACAAACAGACTATAATTTAAAAAATTGAAACCTATTATGAATATATATGATTCTACTTTTCTAAAAACGTTTTATGATATAACGATTTCCATTATGTTAACCTTTTAACAAAATGACTCTTAAATATATTTAGCTTTGGAAAACAACATTATCATATTTATTTGATTAGTTTCAAATGTACAAAAACGTTTTCAGTTTAAAAAGAACTTTATTATTAAAACGTATATAACTTTTATAAATATCTAGAACCACTTTTGACAACTCATTACTTAACCAGTATGAAAAAGATAACGATATTTATATTTTATTTTATTAAATATATATAACAATTTAAATTAATATTATATATATTCATACGCGTATTATACGTACATAATTTTATACTTTTACTATACTTTAACTTTACTTTTACTTTATTTTTACTTTACATTAACTTTGATAATTCATACTTTAATAATTCACTTTAATAATTTATACTTTAATAATTCACTTTAATAATTCATACTTTAATAATTCACTTTAATAATTCATACTTTAATAATTCACTTTAATAATTCAAAAATCTATTATAAATAGAATTCAAAAGGTTTCATTATTTCATAGAAACTTGAAAATATTTTTCTCTAAACTCTCTCAATCGATTTACATATATATATTTACTCCATATTATTTCAAGATATTATAAGTATACATAAAATATTACGACGGAGTGCTGTCCGAGTGATTTCGAAATTGTTTTTCGAGCGGGATAGAGCTAAGGAAATTATGGATTATAGCTATGGAGGTTATGGGTATGGTTCGGGAGTATGCTCGTGAGGTCAAACTAGCGTTTATCATCTCCGTTGCGTCTATGTACCTTTCCTACAATATTGAATCACAATATTGATACGTGAGCACTCATAACTTAACTTTTATATATTATTAGTGTATCCCTGACTAGTGCTCGAGTATATAGGATTATGCATGCTTGTACGCTTGATATTGTCGCTAGATAGGTTATGTTGAATCCTGAAATTTGATACATATGCTACTAAGATAATGAAATGTCCCGTTCTTATTGATTAAAAACGTTCCATATTAATTGATTTCGTTGCGAGGTTTTGACCTCTATATGAGACGTTTTTCAAAGACTGCATTCATTTTAAAACAAACCATAACCTTTATTTCATCAATAAAGGTTTAAAAAGCTTTACGTAGATTATCAAATAATGATAATCTAAAATACCCTGTTTACACACGACCATTACATAATGGTTTACAATACAAATATGTTACAACAAAATAAGTTTCTTGAATGCAGTTTTTTACACAATATCATACAAGCATGGACTCCAAATCTCGTCCTTATTTAAGTATGCGACAGCGGAAGCTCTTAATAATCACCTGAGAATAAACATGCTTAAAACGTCAACAAAAATGTTGGTGAGTTATAGGTTTAACCTATATATATCAAATCATAATAATAGACCACAAGATTTCATATTTCAATACACATCCCATACATAGAGATAAAAATCATTCATATGGTGAACACCTGGTAACCGACAATAACAAATATCCCCATCATTCCGGAACACCCTTCGGATATGATATAAATTTCGAAGTACTAAAGCATCCGGTACTTTGGATGGGGTTTGTTAGGCCCAATAGATCTATCTTTAGGATTCGCGTCAATTAGGGTGTCTGTTCCCTAATTCTTAGATTACCAGACTTAATAAAAAGGGGCATATTCGATTTCGATAATTCAACCATAGAATGTAGTTTCACGTACTTGTGTCTATTTTGTAAATCATTTATAAAACTTGCATGTATTCTCATCCCAAAAATATTAGATTTTAAAAGTGGGACTATAACTCACCTTCACAGATTTTTACTTCGTCGGGAAGTAAGACTTGGCCACTGGTTGATTCACGAACCTATAACAATATATACATATATATCAAAGTATGTTCAAAATATATTTACAACACTTTTAATATATTTTGATGTTTTAAGTTTATTAAGTCAGCTGTCCTCGTTAGTAACCTACAACTAGTTGTCCACAGTTAGATGTACAGAAATAAATCGATAAATATTATCTTGAATCAATCCACGACCCAGTGTATACGTATCTCAGTATTGATCACAACTCAAACTATATATATTTTGGAATCAACCTCAACCCTGTATAGCTAACTCCAACATTCACATATAGAGTGTCTATGGTTGTTCCGAAATATATATAGATGTGTCGACATGATAGGTCGAAACATTGTATACGTGTCTATGGTATCTCAATATTACATAATATACAATACAAGTTGATTAAGTTATGGTTGGAATAGATTTGTTACCAATTTTTACGTAGCTAAAATGAGAAAAATTATCCAATCTTGTTTTACCCATAACTTCTTCATTTTAAATCCGTTTTGAGTGAATCAAATTGCTATGGTTTCATATTGAACTCTATTTTATGAATCTAAACAGAAAAGTATAGGTTTATAGTCGGAAAAATAAGTTACAAGTCGTTTTTGTAAAGGTAGTCATTTCAGTCGAAAGAACGACGTCTAGATGACCATTTTAGAAAACATACTTCCACTTTGAGTTTAACCATAATTTTTGGATATAGTTTCATGTTCATAATAAAAATCATTTTCTCAGAATAACAACTTTTAAATCAAAGTTTATCATAGTTTTTAATTAACTAACCCAAAACAGCCCGCGGTGTTACTACGACGGCGTAAATCCGGTTTTACGGTGTTTTTCGTGTTTCCAGGTTTTAAATCATTAAGTTAGCATATCATATAGATATAGAACATGTGTTTAGTTGATTTTAAAAGTCAAGTTAGAAGGATTAACTTTTGTTTGCGAACAAGTTTAGAATTAACTAAACTATGTTCTAGTGATTACAAGTTTAAACCTTCGAATAAGATAGCTTTATATGTATGAATCAAATGATGTTATGAACATCATTACTACCTTAATTTCCTTGGATAAACCTACTGGAAAAGAGAAAAATGGATCTAGCTTCAATGGATCCTTGGATGGCTCGAAGTTCTTGAAGCAGAATCATGACACGAAAACAAGTTCAAGTAAGATCATCACTTGAAATAAGATTGTTATAGTTATAGAAATTGAACCAAAGTTTGAATATGATTATTACCTTGTATTAGAATGATAACCTACTGTAAGAAACAAAGATTTCTTGAGGTTGGATGATCACCTTACAAGATTGGAAGTGAGCTAGCAAACTTGAAAGTATTCTTGATTTTATGAAACTAGGACTTTTGGAATTTATGAAGAACACTTAGAATTTGAAGATAGAACTTGAGAGAGATCAATTAGATTAATAAAATTGAAGAATGAAAGTGTTTGTAGGATTTTTTGGTCGTTGGTGTATGGATTAGATATAAAGGATATGTAATTTTGTTTTCATGTAAATAAGTCATGAATGATTACTCATATTTTTGTAATTTTATGAGATATTTCATGCTAGTTGCCAAATGATGGTTCCCACATGTGTTAGGTGACTCACATGGGCTGCTAAGAGCTGATCATTGGAGTGTATATACCAATAGTACATACATCTAAAAGCTGTGTATTGTACGAGTACGAATACGGGTGCATACGAGTAGAATTGTTGATGAAACTGAACGAGGATGTAATTGTAAGCATTTTTGTTAAGTAGAAGTATTTTGATAAGTGTATTGAAGTCTTTCAAAAGTGTATAAATACATATTAAAACACTACATGTATATACATTTTAACTGAGTCGTTAAGTCATCGTTAGTCGTTACATGTAAGTGTTGTTTTGAAACCTTTAGGTTAACGATCTTGTTAAATGTTGTTAACCCAATGTTTATAATATCAAATGAGATTTTAAATTATTATATTATCATGATATTATCATGTATGAATATCTCTTAATATGATATATATACATTAAATGTCTTTACAACGATAATCGTTACATATATGTCTCGTTTAAAAATCATTAAGTTAGTAGTCTTGTTTTTACATATGTAGTTCATTGTTAATATACTTTATGATATGTTTTCTTATCATAGTATCATGTTAACTATATATATATATCCATATATATGTCATCATATAGTTTTTACAAGTTTTAACGTTCGTGAATCACCGATCAACTTGGGTGGTCAATTGTCTATATGAAACATATTTCAATTAATCAAGTCTTAACAAGTTTGATTGCTTAACATGTTGGAAACATTTAATCATGTAAATATCAATCTCAATTAATATATATAAACATGGAAAAGTTCGGGTCACTACAGTACCTACCCGTTAAATAAATTTCGTCCCGAAATTTTAAGCTGTTGAAGGTGTTGACGAATCTTCTGGAAATAGATGCGGGTATTTCTTCTTCATCTGATCTTCACGCTCCCAGGTGAACTCGGGTCCTCTACGAGCATTCCATCGAACCTTAACAATTGGTATCTTGTTTTGCTTAAGTCTTTTAACCTCACGATCCATTATTTCGACGGGTTCTTCGATGAATTGAAGTTTTTCGTTGATTTGGATTTCATCTAACGGAATAGTGAGATCTTCTTTAGCAAAACATTTCTTTAAATTCGAGACGTGGAAAGTGTTATGTACAGCCGCGAGTTGTTGAGGTAACTCTAGTCGGTAAGCTACTGGTCCGACACGATCAATAATCTTGAATGGTCCAATATACCTTGGATTTAATTTCCCTCGTTTACCAAATCGAACAACGCCTTTCCAAGGTGCAACTTTAAGCATGACCATCTCTCCAATTTCAAATTCTATATCTTTTCTTTTAATGTCAGCGTAGCTCTTTTGTCGACTTTGGGCGGTTTTCAACCGTTGTTGAATTTGGATGATCTTCTCGGTAGTTTCTTGTATAATCTCCGGACCCGTAATCTGTCTATCTCCCACTTCACTCCAACAAATCGGAGACCTGCACTTTCTACCATAAAGTGCTTCAAACGGCGCCATCTCAATGCTTGAATGGTAGCTGTTGTTGTAGGAAAATTCTGCTAATGGTAGATGTCGATCCCAACTGTTTCCGAAATCAATAACACATGCTCGTAGCATGTCTTCAAGCGTTTGTATCGTCCTTTCGCTCTGCCCATCAGTTTGTGGATGATAGGCAGTACTCATGTCTAGACGAGTTCCTAATGCTTGCTGTAATGTCTGCCAGAATCTTGAAATAAATCTGCCATCCCTATCAGAGATAATAGAGATTGGTATTCCATGTCTGGAGACGACTTCCTTCAAATACAGTCGTGCTAACTTCTCCATCTTGTCATCTTCTCTTATTGGTAGGAAGTGTGCTGATTTGGTGAGACGATCAACTATTACCCAAATAGTATCAAAACCACTTGCAGTCCTTGGCAATTTAGTGATGAAATCCATGGTAATGTTTTCCCATTTCCATTCCGGGATTTCGGGTTGTTGAAGTAGACCTGATGGTTTCTGATGCTCAGCTTTGACCTTAGAACACGTCAAACATTCTCCTACGTATTTAGCAACATCGGCTTTCATACCCGGCCACCAAAAATGTTTCTTGAGATCCTTGTACATCTTCCCCGTTCCAGGATGTATTGAGTATCTGGTTTTATGAGCTTCTCTAAGTACCATTTCTCTCATATCTCCAAATTTTGGTACCCAAATCCTTTCAGCCCTATACCGGGTTCCGTCTTCCCGAATATTAAGATGCTTCTCCGATCCTTTGGGTATTTCATCCTTTAAATTTCCCTCTTTTAAAACTCCTTGTTGCGCCTCCTTTATTTGAGTAGTAAGGTTATTATGAATCATTATATTCATAGATTTTACTCGAATGGGTTCTCTGTCCTTCCTGCTCAAGGCATCGGCTACCACATTTGCCTTCCCCGGGTGGTAACGAATCTCAAAGTCGTAATCATTCAATAATTCAATCCACTTACGCTGCCTCATATTCAGTTGTTTCTGATTAAATATGTGTTGAAGACTTTTGTGGTCGGTATATATAATACTTTTGACCCCATATAAGTAGTGCCTCCAAGTCTTTAATGCAAAAACAACCGCGCCTAATTCCAAATCATGCGTCGTATAATTTTGTTCGTGAATCTTCAATTGTCTAGACGCATAAGCAATCACCTTCGTTCGTTGCATTAATACACAACCGAGACCTTGCTTTGATGCGTCACAATAAATCACAAAATCATCATTCCCTTCAGGCAATGACAATATAGGTGCCGTAGTTAGCTTTTTCTTCAATAACTGAAACGCTTTCTCTTGTTCATCATTCCATTCAAATTTCTTCCCTTTATGCGTTAATGCGGTCAAGGGTTTTGCTATTCTGGAAAAGTCTTGGATGAACCTTCTGTAGTAACCAGCTAGTCCTAAAAACTGGCGTATGTGTTTCGGAGTTTTCGGGGTTTCCCACTTTTCAACAGTTTCTATCTTTGCCGGATCCACCTTAATACCTTCTTTGTTCACTATGTGACCGAGGAATTGAACTTCTTCCAACCAAAATGCACACTTTGAAAACTTAGCGTACAATTCTTCCTTCCTCAATACTTCTAACACCTTTCTCAAATGTTCACCGTGTTCTTGGTCATTCTTTGAGTAAATAAGTATGTCATCAATGAAAACAATGACAAACTTGTCAAGGTATGGTCCACACACTCGGTTCATAAGGTCCATGAACACAGCTGGTGCATTAGTTAAACCAAACGGCATGACCATAAACTCGTAATGACCGTAACGTGTTCTGAAAGCAGTCTTTGGAATATCATCTTCTTTCACCCGCATTTGATGATACCCGGAACGTAAGTCAATCTTTGAATAAACAGACGAGCCTTGTAGTTGATCAAATAAGTCATCGATTCTCGGTAGTGGGTAGCGGTTCTTGATGGTAAGTTTGTTCAACTCTTGGTAGTCGATACACAACCTGAATGTACCATCTTTCTTCTTGACAAACAAAACAGGAGCTCCCCACGGTGATGTGCTTGGTCGAATGAAACCACGCTCTAAAAGTTCTTGTAATTGGCTTTGCAGTTCTTTCATCTCGCTGGGTGCGAGTCTGTAAGGAGCACGAGCTATTGGTGCAGCTCCTGGTACAAGATCTATTTGAAATTCAACGGATCGATGTGGGGGTAATCCCGGTAATTCTTTCGGAAATACATCGGGAAATTCTTTTGCAATGGGAACATCATTGATGCTCTTTTCTTCAGTTTGTACTTTCTCGACATGTGCTAGAACAGCATAGCAACCTTTTCTTATTAGTTTTTGTGCCTTCAAATTACTAATAAGATGTAGCTTCGTGTTGCCCTTTTCTCCGTACACCATTAAGGGTTTTCCTTTTTCTCGTATAATGCGAATTGCATTTTTGTAACAGACGTTTCACTTCTTTCAACCAGTCCATACCGATTATCACATCAAAACTCCCTAACTCTACTGGTATCAAATCAATCTTAAATGTTTCGCTAACCAGTTTAATTTCTCGATTCCGACATATATTATCTGCTGAAATTAATTTACCATTTGCTAATTCGAGTAAAAATTTACTATCCAAAGGCGTCAATGGACAACTTAATTTAGCACAAAAATCTCTACTCATATAGCTTCTATCCGCACCCGAATCAAATAAAACGTAAGCAGATTTATTGTCAATAAGAAACGTACCCGTAACAAGCTCCGGGTCTTCCTGTGCCTCTACCGCATTAATATTGAAAACTCTTCCACGGCCTTGTCCATTCGTGTTCTCCTGGTTCGGGCAATTTCTAATAATGTGGCCTGGTTTTCCACATTTATAACAAACTACATTGGCATAACTTGCTCCGACACTACTTGCTCCGCCATTACTCGTTCCGACACCATTTGTTCCTTTCGTTCTATTAACCCCTGGTCCGTAGACCTCACACTTCGCCGCGCTATGACCATTTCTTTTACACTTGTTGCAAAATTTGGTGCAGAACCCCGAGTGATTCTTTTCACACCTTTAGCATAGCTGCTTCTGATTGTTGTTGTTGTTGCGGTTATTATTGTTGTTGGGATGATTGTTGTAGTTGCTGTTGTTGTTGTTGTTGTTGTTGTTGTTGGGCCGTTTGTTGTAGTTGCGATTGATGTTGCGATTGTTGGGATAATTGTTGCGATTATTGTTGTAATTGCTGTTGTTGTTGTATTGGTGATTCTTATCACCGTTTTCCTCCCACTTTCTTTTGACTTGCTTCACATTGGCCTCTTCAGCAGTCTGTTCTTTAATTCTTTCTTCAATCTGGTTCACTAGTTTGTGAGCCATTCTACATGCCTGTTGTATGGAGGCGGGCTCGTGTGAACTTATATCTTCTTGGATTCTTTCCGGTAATCCTTTCACAAACGCGTCGATCTTCTCTTCCTCATCTTCGAATGCTCCCGGACACAATAGGCACAATTCTGTGAATCGTCTTTCGTACGTGGTAATATCAAATCCTTGGGTTCGTAACCCTCTAAGTTCTGTCTTGAGCTTATTGACCTCGGTTCTGGGACGGTACTTCTCGTTCATCAAGTGCTTGAATGCTGACCACGGTAGTGCGTACGCATCATCTTGTCCCACTTGCTCTAGATAGGTATTCCACCATGTTAACGCAGAACCTGTGAAGGTATGCGTAGCGTACTTCACTTTGTCCTCTTCAGTACACTTACTTATGGCAAACACCGATTCAACCTTCTCGGTCCACTGTTTCAATCCGATCGGTCCTTCGGTTCCATCAAATTCCAAAGGTTTGCAGGCAGTGAATTCTTTGTAGGTGCATCCTACACGATTTCCTGTACTGCCAGATCCAAGGTTATTGTTGGTATGTAGCGCAGCCTGTACTGCGGCTATGTTTGAAGCTAGAAAAGTACGGAATTCCTCTTCATTCATATTCACGGTGTGTCGAGTAGTCGGTGCCATTTCCTTCAAAATAGTCAAATGGAACAAGTTAATCATACAGAATATTAAGAGTAGTTAATAGTATTTCGTAGCATAATATGAACTCATTTATAAAAGCTTTTTCTTCATATTAGCGTTTTATAAGTTTAAATTCGGGTAGTACCTACCCGTTAAGTTCATACTTAGTAGCTAATATACAATTCAACTACTACAATTCTATATGAAAAACTGATTATAATAATATTTCGCGTTCAAACTTTTATACAATATTTTACAAACTTACAATACCGCTTATTTTACATAAAGCATGAAATATAGCACACAATAACTTTGATACAAGATAGTTGTGAAGACAATTCTAGCTAGTACACAAGTCGTTCAGCAAAGACAATAAAGACATGTAATTCATACGTCCAGAAACAAGTCATGCATTCTGGTTTTACTAGGACTACTTCCCATCCTTGGTCTTGTGCAACATAACCGTTATGGCCGTTGATAAGACAGCGTGTTGTAACGTCATCAAAGGGACGAGGGTTACGTAATGTCCAACAGTCCCGTAATAATCTAAAAACCTCATTTCTTACCCCAATTACCGACTCCGTCACTTGTGGAAACGTTTTGTTTAATAGTTGTAGCCCGATGTTCTTGTTCTCACTTTGGTGAGAAGCGAACATTACTAATCCGTAAGCATAACATGCTTCTTTATGTTGCATGTTAGCCGCTTTTTCTAAATCACGAAGTCCAATATTCGGATATATTGAGTCAAAATAATTTCTTAACCCGTTGCGTAAAATAGCATTTGGGTTCCCCGCAATATATGCGTCAAAGTAAACTCATCGTAACTTATGGGTTTCCCAATGTGATATCCCCCATCTTTCAAACGAAAGTCTCTTATAAACCAAGACATTCTTGGAACGTTCTTCGAATGTCTTACAAACTGATCTCGCCTTAAATAGTTGTGCCGAAGAATTCTGGCCGACTCTAGACAAGATTTCATCAATCATGTCTCCAGGTAGGTCTCTTAAAATATTGGGTTGTCTATCCATTTTGTGTTTTTAAACTGTAAAATAGACAAGAGTTAGATTCATAAAAAAATACTTATTAATACAAGCAATTTTTACATATATCATAAAGCATAAGAACACTATATTACATATATTACACCACACGAATACAACTATCTTATTCCGACTCGCTCATTTCTTCTTCTTCGGTTTTGGTTCGTTTTGCCAAGTTTCTAGGGATATATGATGTTCCCCTAATACGAGCCGTCGTTGTCCACATTGGTTTAGAAAAACCTGGTGGTTTAGAGGTTCCCGGGTCATTGTTACAACTTAAGGACTTCGGGGGTTGACGATACATATAAAGTACATCGGGGTTAGAATTAGATTTCTCTATTTTTATGCCCTTTCCCTTATTATTTTCTTTTGCCTTTTTAAATTCAGTTGGGGTAATTTCTATAACATCATCGGAATTCTCGTCGGAATCCGATTCATCGGAGAATTGGTAATCCTCCCAATATTTTGCTTCCTTGGCGGAAACACCATTGACCATAATTAACTTTGGTCGGTTGGTTAAGGATTTTCTTTTACTTAACCGTTTTATTATTTCCCCCACCGGTTCTATTTCTTTATCCGGTTCCGATTCTTCTTCCGGTTCCGATTCTTCTTCCGGTTCCGACTCTTCTTCCGGTTCCTCTTCGGGAACTTGTGAATCAGTCCACAAATCATTCCAAATTACATTTGACTCTTCATTATTATTAGGTGAGTCAATGGGACTTGTTCTAGAGGTAGACATCTATCACATAATATCAAACACGTTAAGAGATTAATATATCACATAATATTCATATGTTAAAAATATATAGTTTCCAACAAAAATGTTAAGCAATCATTTTTAAAGAAAACACGGTCGAAGTCCAGACTCACTAATGCATCCTAACAAACTCGATAAGACACACTAATGCAAATTTTCTGGTTCTCTAAGACCAACGCTCTGATACCAACTGAAATGTCCCGTTCTTATTGATTAAAAACGTTCCATATTAATTGATTTCGTTGCGAGGTTTTGACCTCTATATGAGACGTTTTTCAAAGACTGCATTCATTTTAAAACAAACCATAACCTTTATTTCATCAATAAAGGTTTAAAAAGCTTTACGTAGATTATCAAATAATGATAATCTAAAATACCCTGTTTACACACGACCATTACATAATGGTTTACAATACAAATATGTTACAACAAAATAAGTTTCTTGAATGCAGTTTTTTACACAATATCATACAAGCATGGACTCCAAATCTCGTCCTTATTTAAGTATGCGACAGCGGAAGCTCTTAATAATCACCTGAGAATAAACATGCTTAAAACGTCAACAAAAATGTTGGTGAGTTATAGGTTTAACCTATATATATCAAATCATAATAATAGACCACAAGATTTCATATTTCAATACACATCCCATACATAGAGATAAAAATCATTCATATGGTGAACACCTGGTAACCGACAATAACAAGATGCATATATAAGAATATCCCCATCATTCCGGGACACCCTTCGGATATGATATAAATTTCGAAGTACTAAAGCATCCGGTACTTTGGATGGGGTTTGTTAGGCCCAATAGATCTATCTTTAGGATTCGCGTCAATTAGGGTGTCTGTTCCCTAATTCTTAGATTACCAGACTTAATAAAAAGGGGCATATTCGATTTCGATAATTCAACCATAGAATGTAGTTTCACGTACTTGTGTCTATTTTGTAAATCATTTATAAAACTTGCATGTATTCTCATCCCAAAAATATTAGATTTTAAAAGTGGGACTATAACTCACCTTCACGGATTTTTACTTCGTCGGGAAGTAAGACTTGGCCACTGGTTGATTCACGAACCTATAACAATATATACATATATATCAAAGTATGTTCAAAATATATTTACAACACTTTTAATATATTTTGATGTTTTAAGTTTATTAAGTCAGCTGTCCTCGTTAGTAACCTACAACTAGTTGTCCACAGTTAGATGTACAGAAATAAATCGATAAATATTATCTTGAATCAATCCACGACCCAGTGTATACATATCTCAGTATTGATCACAACTCAAACTATATATATTTTGGAATCAACCTCAACCCTGTATAGCTAACTCCAACATTCACATATAGAGTGTCTATGGTTGTTCCGAAATATATATAGATGTGTCGACATGATAGGTCGAAACATTGTATACGTGTCTATGGTATCTCAAGATTACATAATATACAATACAAGTTGATTAAGTTATGGTTGGAATAGATTTGTTACCAATTTTCACGTAGCTAAAATGAGAAAAATTATCCAATCTTGTTTTACCCATAACTTCTTCATTTTAAATCCGTTTTGAGTGAATCAAATTGCTATGGTTTCATATTGAACTCTATTTTATGAATCTAAACAGAAAAGTATAGGTTTATAGTCGGAAAAATAAGTTACAAGTCATTTTTGTAAAGGTAGTCATTTCAGTCGAAAGAACGACGTCTAGATGACCATTTTAGAAAACATACTTCCACTTTGAGTTTAACCATAATTTTTGGATATAGTTTCATGTTCATAATAAAAATCATTTTCTCAGAATAACAACTTTTAAATCAAAGTTTATCATAGTTTTTAATTAACTAACCCAAAACAGCCCGCGGTGTTACTACGACGGCGTAAATCCGGTTTTACGGTGTTTTTCGTGTTTCCAGGTTTTAAATCATTAAGTTAGCATATCATATAGATATAGAACATGTGTTTAGTTGATTTTAAAAGTCAAGTTAGAAGGATTAACTTTTGTTTGCGAACAAGTTTAGAATTAACTAAACTATGTTCTAGTGATTACAAGTTTAAACCTTCGAATAAGATAGCTTTATATGTATGAATCGAATGATGTTATGAACATCATTACTACCTTAATTTCCTTGGATAAACCTACTGGAAAAGAGAAAAATGGATCTAGCTTCAATGGATCCTTGGATGGCTCGAAGTTCTTGAAGCAGAATCATGACACGAAAACAAGTTCAAGTAAGATCATCACTTGAAATAAGATTGTTATAATTATAGAAATTGAACCAAAGTTTGAATATGATTATTACCTTGTATTAGAATGATAACCTACTGTAAGAAAAAAAGATTTCTTGAGGTTGGATGATCACCTTACAAGATTGGAAGTGAGCTAGCAAACTTGAAAGTATTCTTGATTTTATGAAACTAGAACTTTTGGAATTTATGAAGAACACTTAGAACTTGAAGATAGAACTTGAGAGAGATCAATTAGATGAAGAAAATTGAAGAATGAAAGTGTTTGTAGGTGTTTTTGGTCGTTGGTGTATGGATTAGATATAAAGGATATGTAATTTTGTTTTCATGTAAATAAGTCATGAATGATTACTCATATTTTTGTAATTTTATGAGATATTTCATGCTAGTTGCCAAATGATGGTTCCCACATGTGTTAGGTGACTCACATGGGCTGCTAAGAGCTAATCATTGGAGTGTATATACCAATAGTACATACATCTAAAAGCTGTGTATTGTACGAGTACGAATACGGGTGCATACGAGTAGAATTGTTGATGAAACTGAATGAGGATGTAATTGTAAGCATTTTTGTTAAGTAGAAGTATTTTGATAAGTGTATTGAAGTCTTTCAAAAGTGTATAAATACATATTAAAACACTACATGTATATACATTTTAACTGAGTCGTTAAGTCATCGTTAGTCGTTACATGTAAGTGTTGTTTTGAAACCTTTAGGTTAACGATCTTGTTAAATGTTGTTAACCCAATGTTTATAATATCAAATGAGATTTTAAATTATTATATTATCATGATATTATCATGTATGAATATCTCTTAATATGATATATATACATTAAATGTCTTTACAACGATAATCGTTACATATATGTCTCGTTTAAAAATCATTAAGTTAGTAGTCTTGTTTTTACATATGTAGTTCATTGTTAATATACTTTATGATATGTTTTCTTATCATAGTATCATGTTAACTATATATATATATCCATATATATGTCATCATATAGTTTTTACAAGTTTTAACGTTCGTGAATCACCGATCAACTTGGGTGGTCAATTGTCTATATGAAACATATTTCAATTAATCAAGTCTTAACAAGTTTGATTGCTTAACATGTTGGAAACATTTAATCATGTAAATATCAATCTCAATTAATATATATAAACATGGAAAAGTTCGGGTCACTACAGATAATGTATATGATATGCATGTCGTTGGGAAGCTAGCGAAAAATTAAGAACTTTTCATTTAAATATCGAATGGTTTCGATGAACGGATTAGAAGTTATAGTCAACTGAATTTTAGTATTATTGTTAAAATGATTATTATTACTATCGTCGTTATTATTGCCGTTATTATTATTATTATCTAATAATAATAATAATAATAATAATAATAATAATTATTATTATTATTATTATTATTATTATTATTATTATTAATATTATCATTATTAATATATGTATCATTATTTAAAAATTGTTATTGTTATTATTATTATTATTGTTATTATCATCAAAAATTATTATTAATATTATCATCGTTATTATTATAATTACTAGTATTGTTATTAATATTATTACAATACTTATTAGTATCATTAGTTTTAAAACTAATATTAGTATTATCTAATTAATATGATTGCGATTATTATCATTATTATGAATGCGATATAAAAGAGGATTTAAAAACTATTAAACAAATCGATTAGGAAACATTGAGTATATGTATCATGATGAAATAAAAATATTGTAAGTTACTAACTTAGATAAAAATATCATTTTCATCATTATTATTATAATTATTATTATTATTATTATTATTATTATTATTATTATTATTATTATTATTATTATTATTATTATTATTAATATTATTATTATTAAAAGTATTATTAATATTAAAACAATCATTTTTTTTACAAAAATTATCATTAATAGGAATATCATTGTTAATATAAAATATCATTATTATTATCATTTTAGTATTATTATTAATAAAAATTATCATTTAATTATAATATCATTTTTAGTAAATATAAATATTGTTATTATTATTAATTGAATAATAATTATTATTATTATAAAATAATACAACTTTTACCTACTATTGTTATTATCGATATTATTTTATCAAATAAAAATGTGATACAAAGATATTTTACTACGTGTAATATAATTACATTAATTATTTTTATGATATTAATTGAACTTGATAAATTTTATTACTTAAGATATATAAAAGTATATTATATTTTAATATAAAATTTTATTTATTTATTAATGATTTATATTTTTACTCTAATAAAATCTGTTAAAAATATTTAAATGTATAAAACGACTATATTTAAACTATATAATAATCATGTATAGATTTTGGAAGTCATTTTGGTCAAAATAACTTTTGTTGACTTTTGCATATTAGACTCGAGCATTAGGATAGTGGTACACTATGACTTGACCTAAATTGTTAGACAGATATTGACCAACATGTAAATATATATATATAATTATTATAGGTTCGTGAATCCAAGGCCAACCTTGCACTTGTTCAATGACGTCATATGTATTTTTACTACGAAGTACAGTATTGTGAGTTTCATTACTCCCTTTTTAAATGCTTTTGCAATATATATTTTTGGGACTGAGAATACATGCGCTTTTATAAATGTTTGACGAAATAGACACAAGTAATTGAAACTACATTCTATGGTTGAATGATCGAAATCGAATATGCCCCTTTTAGCTTGGTAGCCTAAGAATTAGGGAACTGGCCCCTAATTGACGCGAATCCTAAAGGTAGATCTACGGAAACTAACAACCCCCATTCTGGAATTTGGAATGCTTTAGTACTTCGATTTTATCATGTCCGATGGGTGTCCCGGAATGATGGGGATATTCTATATGCATCTTGTTAATGTCGGTTACCAGGTGTTCACCATATGAATGATTTTTATCTCTATGCAGTTTGCGAAATGCCTGATATGAGATTTATAGTTATGAGAAATGAAAATGAAAATCGTGTGGTCTATAAAAATTATGGAAATGAATGATTATGATAAACTAATGAACTCACCAACCTTTTGGTTAACACTTTAAAGCATGTTTATTCTCAGGTATTAAGGAAATCTTCCGCTGTGCATTTGCTCATTTTAAATATATTACTTGGAGTCATTCATGGCATATTTCAAAAGACGTTGCATTCAAGTCGTTGAGTTCAATAGAGATTATTATTAAGTAAATGAAAGTATAGGTCATTTATAGGTTGAATATTATGAAATGGTATACATACCTGTCAACTTTCAATGTAATGAAAGTTTGTCTTTTAAAACAAATGCAATGTTTGTAAAATGTATCATATAGAGGTCAGATACCTCGCGATGTAATCAACTATTGTGAATCATTTATAATGTATATGAACGGGTCCTTTTAGTTGGTATCAGAGCGGTGGTCTTAGCGAACCAGGTCTTGCATTAGTGTGTCTAACTGATAGTTGTTAGGATGCATTAGTGCGTCTGGACTTCGACCTTAGCTGCATGTCAAAAAGGTTTGCTTATCATTTTTTTCGGAAATTACCTGCTTATCATTCTTAGTCTAGACACATCTTATCGCATTGATTGCATTAATAGTGTATAGACAAAATTCATATCTTAGCGTATCTGCTAATACATATCTTAGCGTATCTGTTACTGTAAACTTTGCCTGACATATTCCGTAAATTCCTCCGTAATCTACAAAATTTTTTGCTCCATATATATATAGATATTCTATGTAAGTAGAATACCATCTGATAGCCGGAAAATCATTTCATATCGAAAAATCCTTTATTCAAACGTGCGAAATGGAATTCGTCATTAGTTCAAGTCCCTCGGATTCCGAAATGGAATCCCACTCAAGCTCCGAAAGCAGTGTGACTGGAATGGATCAACCAATTAGCCATCATCTATTTTGGATGAATTGGGGATGAGTTCGTAGACTCCTTAATCATCGGAGAGAAGAAGAAGGCAATCCTTTCCATCCACCACATTGTCCTCTTGGCGAAGAACCTAAAGCACTTACCGGCAAACCTGTCTGAAACACCATTTTATCTCTCATTTCCAGAGTATCTCGTCACGATTATATACTACATCGAATTCAAGATTTTATTTATCCGCTCGTCCGAACTAACAATCACCCCGGTGTAATAGAAGAAGTCAACGAGCTTCGCGCTCGGGTAGTGGCTTTAGAGAATATGGTGCAAAGGTTACAAACACCAGCAACATAACCAGTACCACCATAATCAACGCCAACAGTACCATTACCACCTCCAACCACAACCGCGTCGTAAACCTCAACTTTACAATCTGTCCCACGAGCATCAACATCATACTCATCATAGATACCAAGGAGTACTAACAACAATAACCGATGAAGTATTGATTCATAACTTCATTGGAGAAATGTTCTACTGCGATTATGTAATCTCTAAAGTCTTAGAGATTATCTATTCTAACCTTAACCAGAAAATCAGATGAATGAACCAAAATGATAAAAGGAACAATAGAAACCCTGACAAGAATGGTGCGTGATTTACAAGTTGGACTTGTTTTATCTGTAGCATCATCAATACCATTAGCATCAAAAGCACCGTCAGTACCGTCAGCATCATCAGCACTAGCAACACCTATAACATCACCAGCTCCGACAGTTCAAGAATCACCGTGGACATCATTATAAATCAACAACAAGTATGTCATACCAACGAGTTATGAAGTATTAACTCATTTCCGCTGAAGGATTTATATGTATATCTTATATATATAAATTTTTAAACCATAATAAGTCTTTCCGTACTAAGCTATTATATGTGAATCTTAACTACTCGGTTAATTCATATTACTAATATGCTATGATGTATATTTTTCGTCTGCAAATTAACCATCGATAACTACAACCTCTATTTCAATTCAACGAATTCTATTTCATAATAGATCAAGTGTATTATTCAAATATATGTTTGATTTTATACTTTCATCATCGTTGTACTCGAAACTTTTCAGACAACATCATTCGTACCTTGCGAAGTTCACAAGATTTTCACGAACACCAACATCATGCAAAGTATTAATTCATAATTTCAATTATATTGAAGAAATACTTTTGTAATTTCTAAAGTTTAAAGGATTACTTAATTCTAGTTTCAACTGTAAATTAAATGAGTTCAATTTAATATTAACTCATAAAATCTATGTTACATCTGAAGAAAATATACAACAAAATATTAATTGTGAAAAAAAAATTACGGGTAGGTAATACCCGAGAGATATATAAATTCACAATTAATATGTTACATTCTTTGAATCTGATTAAGCAAATCATCAACTATACTCCCTACTTTCACAACAATATACATTCTGGTATAGAAATCAAGACAACCATGCTCATTCAAATCTAATTACAGATTCTGATTTTTGAAATCTCAGAATTCAATTCGAGATATAACCGAAATCATCACTCTTAGATTCTTACATCTTTCAAAGCTATACTTTGACTTCAAACTGTGCTAGAACATCATATGTATATTAACAATTACAATATGTGTTCAAACCCTCCGAAATTCCTGAAGACACTTCAATTAATGAGCAATCAAGATGATGATTCAACCACATATTACCCACAGTTAGGTACCTGAAAAGATCTCGAAACCAAAGTCATAGTTCGACACGTATCCGTATCAGACCCTTTGGCATTTATTAGCTCAAATAACTTTTCAATTCCCCTCCAAAGTAGTCAGTTTTGTCACAGCTCCAGAAAGTCAACTTCGACTTTTCAGTCGAAACAGCCTTATTATAACCTTGATATATACGTTGCTCTTTCACTATCTTTACCGGAAAACCGTTTATATTCCATCACATTAGCAATAAACTTACCAACAATTTCACTGATCTTTGACTTTCCGAAAAATCATTATATCGAAACCCCATGATTTACTCATCCGCATCTTGTAACAAGAATTGTCATGCCAATTACTGGGAATCAGCAATCAGTATTTTGAAATCTCGCAGCATGTCTACGCCAACAGATATATGTGTACATATAAAGTCTATCTCCTACACTTACATACTTCGAATGTGAAGTTTCTGAAAAACACCCGAACTGCGGAATAGTTCTCGAAATGCTGATGAAGCAGTAAAAACTATAAACGATATTAACAGTAAAAAATTTGATGATAAAGAATAGTGTGTTGGCAAAGCTCAGAAAAAAAGAAGGTTTGGAACTGGAAAACGGATTGAGCAAAGTATGAAGGAGGTTGTGGACAAATCACAAAGACTAAACCTGCCTTCAAAGAATCCAAATGATTCAGTATCTGCTGGTGCCATTAACGAATACCTTACTCCTTACTCCAAAACCCTTGCGGACAATATTCTTTATCATTCTCTTATCTTAAATATTCTAAAATATCATCGTATCTTCCATTATAAATATCCTCCATATTTCTGAAGATATTTTCACAACCATTCTTATCTAAAATCATTTATCCTCTCGCGTTATCTGTATCACATTATAAAGGAAACTGTTTTAGTTTCTAA
Organism: Rutidosis leptorrhynchoides; assembly: GCF_046630445.1. Taxonomy (NCBI): domain Eukaryota; kingdom Viridiplantae; phylum Streptophyta; class Magnoliopsida; order Asterales; family Asteraceae; genus Rutidosis; species Rutidosis leptorrhynchoides. Next base: position 397,974,282 of record NC_092338.1, read on the forward strand.
ACATCTGAAATCTTTGAGTGTAAAGTATGAATGTTTTTGAAGTAGTGTTGGGAACTGAAGCATGAGTTAGTATAATATAATGACACTTGATCAACGTGATTATATTACAGTAATTCATGCTGAGTTTCTAAATGGAACGTGATGATTCACAGATCAAAACGTCATCATGTGCTATGTTACACGACCCTTGTATTCTCTTTAACCTCTAAAATATCAAGAAAATATTTCTTGATGATTCGGCCTTTTTCGAGGTATTCTAGTAATTTGACAAGTCAAGATTATGCCATTACAATTTCCTTCTTAGAACATTAACAATGTTCATTCCGAAATTCATATTTGCGAATTCTGGACCATTACAAGCGGTGCTTAATCGCAAGAAGAAGAAACGAAAGGACAAAACTCCGAAATAAAAATTGGGGTATAAATCGCAGCAAATAAAAGAGAGCATTAACTGGGGATGGCAATGATTATAGAAGACAGAAGCAGGGACATCGAAATATAAGGGAAGATATAAAACCCAACAACAACCTAGACACTATAAACCGTGTATATCGATGCATATAGCAATGTAAAGACATGGGAGAGCTAAAAACACTATAAAACCAAGAGTATAATAGAAGTAAATAGATTCTTCCGATGGTAGATGAAAAAGAAGAATGATAGATATGAAAGTTAGGAATATATCAAGAAGCAGAACTGGATGAAGCATATTGACGAATGCTTTAAAGTATGAGTTGATGGAGAAAGAATAAAAGGTGTGAGTTGTAAGGAAACGAAGGGGGTGGATTTATAGTAAAATATCCGACAGAGCAATCAAAATAGATGATCACATTTAAAGCGGATCCTAATTTTACGAAGATTTTCTCCAAATCTCTCGAACTCCGGAAATCAACCCATCTACGTCAAAAGATATGACGAAACTTACTTTTACTCATTTCGCTCTTTTGTGAAAGCTTCACACAAACTCTTTACATAAACGGATTGTTTTATCCATATTACCCAATGATGATAAAAAATTTATTTATCAACTCATATTTGTCATGAAAACATTCTTATTATTATCCATGACGACCTCGATCAAATTTCGGGGATGAAATTTCTTTAACGGGTAGGTACTGTGACAACCCGAAAATTTTCAACCAAATTTAAACTTTATCTTTATATTATTCCAACACGATAAGCAAAATTTGTTAAGTTAAATCTCAAGAATTTTAAACCGTGTTCATACATTCATTATAACCTCAACCAAATTCCAACGATTCACGAACTGTTATATGTAAATAGATATGTATATATATATATATATATATATATATATATATATATATTATAACTTGAGAATATTAATAAAGTATTAAACGTATAATACTTTACATGAACGTATTTGTTTCAATATGTTTATCGATGGAATTAGAAGATAATATCAAATGATTGATTTATCAGATACATTGTGATATGATTAAGGGTATATGTTATGAGGTCCACTGTGATTTAAGAAATCTATTCTTTTTGACAACATTTAGAAAATGGTAAAGTGATTTATAAGTAAGAACAAATGTGTCAATTAACGGGAAATAGACACGGGTTAGAGGAAATTCCTGTTTAATTTCCAATTCATGTTTTATAATATTTTCCTTGTGACCTTGATAAGATAACTATGTTAACTTTCATTTTATTTAATATGAAAGTAAGAACGTGGAGTGTAAATAACTTAGATGTTGGATATCGACAAGTTAAGTAACTCGATATTTTTTTCATTAAGATGATTTCATACATTTATTTAACCTTTGGACTTTATCCTATGCTTCACCAACAGACTGTAATTTAAAAACTTGAAACTTATTATGAATATATATGATTCTACTTTTCTAAAAACGTTTTATGATATAACGATTTCCATTATTTTAACCTTTTAACAAAATGACTCTTAAATATATTTAGCTTTGGAAAACAACATTATCATATTTATTTGATTAGTTTCAAACGTACAAAAACGTTTTCAGTTTAAAAAGAACTTTATTATTAAAACGTATATAACTTTTATAAATATCTAGAACCACTTTTGACAACTCATTACTTAACCAGTATGAAAAAGATAACGATATTTATATTTTATTTTATTAAATATATAACAATTTAAATTAATATTATATATATTCTAGAACCACTTTAACTTTACCTTTACTTTATTTTTACTTTACATTAACTTTAATAATTCATACTTTAATAATTCACTTTAATAATTCATACTTTAATAATTCACTTTAATAATTCATACTTTAATAATTCACTTTAATAATTCATACTTTAATAATTCACTTTAATAATTCAAAAATCTATTATAAATAGAATTCAATAGGTTTCATTATTTCATAGAAACTTGAAAATATTTTTCTCTAAACTCTCTCAATCGAATTACATATATATATTTACTCCGTATTGTTTCAAGATATTATTAGTATACATAAAATATTACGATGGAGTGCTGTCCGAGTGATTTCGAAATTGTTTTTCTAGCGGGATAGAGCTAAGGAAATTATGGGTTATAGCTATGAAGGTTATGGGTATGGTTCGAGAGTATGCTCGTGAGGTCAAACTTGTGTTTATCATCTCCGTTGCGTCTATGTACCTTTCCTACAATATTGAATCACAATATTGATACGTGAGCACTCATAACTTAACTTTTATATATTATTAGTGTATCCCTGACTAGTGCTCGAGTATATAGGATTATGCATGCTTATTCGTTTGATATTGCCGCTAGATAGGTTATGTTGAATCCTGAAATTTGATACATATGCTACTAAGATAGGGTATATGATATGCATGTCGTTGGGAAGCTAGCGAAAAATTAAGAACTTTTCATTTAGATATCGAATGGTTTCGATGAACGGATTAGAAGTTATAGTCAACTGAATTTTAGTATTATTGTTAAAATGATTATTATTACTATCATCGTTATTATCGCCGTTATTATTATTATTATCAAATTATTATTATTATTATTATTATTATTATTATTATTATTATTATTATTATTATTATTATTATTATTATTATTATTATTATTATTATTATTAATATTATCATTATTAATATATGTATCATTATTTAATAATTGTTATTATTATTATTATTATTATTGTTATTATCATCAAGAATTATTATTAATATTATCATCATTATTATTATAATTACTATTATTGTTATTAATATTATTACAATACTTATTAATATCATTAGTTTTAAAACTAATATTAGTATTATCTAATTAATATGATTGCGATTATTATCATTATTATGAATGCGATATAAAAGCGGATTTAAAAACTATTAAACAAATCGATTAGGAAACATTGAGTATATGTATCATGATGAAATAAAAATATTGTAAGTTACTGATTTAGATAAAAATATCATTTTCATCATTATTATTATTATTAAAAGTATTATTAATATTAAAACTATCATTTTTTTTTACAAAAATTATCATTAATAGGAATATGATTGTTAATATAAAATATCGTTATTATTATCATTTTAGTATTATTATTAATAAAAATTATCATTTTATCATAATATCATTTTTAGTAAATATAAATATTGTTATTATTATTAATAGAATAATAATTATTATTATTACAAAATAATACAACTTTTACCTACTATTGTTATTATCGATATTATTTTATCAAATAAAAATGTGATACAAAGATATTTTACTACGTGTAATATAATTACATTAATTATTTTTATGATATTAAATGAACTTTATAAATTTTATTACTTAAGATATATAAAAGTATATTATATTTTAATATAAAATTTTATTTATTAATAAATGAATTATATTTTTACTCTAATAAAATCTGTTAAAAATATTTAAATGTATAAAATGACTATATTTAAACTATATAATAATCATGTATAGATTTTGGAAGTCATTTTGGTCAAAATAACTTTTGTTGACTTTTGCATATTAGACTCGAGCATTAGGATAGTGGTACACTATGACTTGACCTAAATTGTTAGACAGATATTGACCAACATGTAAATATATATATAATTATTATAGGTTCGTGAATCCGCGGCCAACCTTGCACTTGTTCAATGACGTCATATGTATTTTTACTACGAAATACAGTATTGTGAGTTTCATTACTCCCTTTTTAAATGCTTTTGCAATACATATTTTTGGGACTGAGAATACATACGCTTTTATAAATGTTTAATGAAATAGACACAAGTAATTGAAACTACATTCTATGGTTGAATGATCGAAATCGAATATGCCCCTTTTAGCTTGGTAGCCTAAGAATTAGGGAACTGGCCCCTAATTGACGCGAATCCTAAAAGTAGATCTACGGGAACTAACAACCCCCATTCTGGAATTTAGAATGCTTTAGTACTTCGATTTTATCATGTCCGATGGGTGTCCCGGAATAATGGGGATATTCTATATACATCTTGTTAATGTCGGTTACCAGGTGTTCACCATATGAATGATTTTTATCTCTATGCAGTTTGCGAAATGCCTGATATGAGATGTATATTTATGAGAAATGAAAATAAAAATCTTGTGGTCTATTAAAATTATAGAAATGATCGATTATGATAAACTAATGAACTCACCAACCTTTTGGTTGATACTTTAAAGCATGTTTATTCTCAGGTATTAAGAAAATCTCCCGCTGTGCATTTGCTCATTTTAAAGATATTACTTGGAGTCATTCATGGCATATTTCAAAAGACATTGCATTCAAGTCGTTGAGTTCAATAGAGATTATTATTAAGTAAATGACAGTATAGGTCATTTATAGGTTGAATATTATGAAATGGTATACATACCTGTCAACTTTCGATGTAATGAAAGTTTGTATTTTAAAACGAATGCAATGTTTGTAAAATGTATCATATAGAGGTCAGATACCTCGCGATGTAATCAACTATTGTGAATCATTTATAATGTATATGAACGGGTCCTTTCAGATTATAACATATGAAACTAAACATTTCTTCAAGTTTGCCACTTGATTTCATCTTAAACCTTAATTGTATCTTGACGATTACAATCTGCGTTCAAACCTTTCTTGAATCTTGAAAACACCTCAATCGAGAGGATGAATCAACTGCACTTCATCTACGGAAGAAAAGATTGATGCATATAGTTATGCACCTGAAAAACACCAAGAACCTGAGTAAACATTTAACACATAGCTGTGTTAATTCCTTTAGAGTTATTATTACCGAAAATAACTTTGCAACTCCTATTCGAGATAGCCAGTTTTATCACAGCTCCAGCAAGTTGTCACACCCCCAAAATGGACCAGGGGTAATTGTGACCAATCATATCATAACACAGTTGTATAAGCGAGAACGACTCTAAATGAGACGTTTTATTTAATAAATAAACAGCGGAAGCATTATTCAAAGTTTTACATCATAAGAGTACAGTAAATGGAAAATGTCTTAAACAAAATGATAAATATGAATGATGGACTCCATGCAAGCAGCAAAGCATACATCAATCATCTAGTAGCAAGTAGCAGCTAGCTCAATCATCACCTGAGACAAAACACGCTTAAAGTGTCAACCAAAAAGGTTGAGTGAAATTCATAGGTTTATAAATAATATCTAAAGTTTTAGACCACAAGATTTAGTTTAAAGTTGATTGATATAGAAATATCAATCTAAAAGTGTTGCTGCATTTTGTAATATCGCTACTAAACAAGTTTACCCTATGACACCTTGTACTGTCAGTGTCGTGGAATCATTATTATATAACCAAAGACCAACGGTCGAATGATTAGAGACGTTACTCTCAATAGGCCTACTCACAATAATTAAGTTTGCATTTAAACGTAGCAATTGACGATATTACAGTAGGGATTTAGCATGAATCAAAGCATGACAGCATAGTTAACAATTTAGTACTTGTGTCTAAGTGTAAAACAGTTATAAAGCAAGCATGTGTCTCACCCCAAAAGTTATAAATAGTTAATTAAACAGTAAAAGTGGGGCTATGAAAATCACCTTAGTAGCACACGAAAGAATTGAACGGAAGGACGTGACCGAGATCTCAACCTAGAGATAGAACGTATGATCAGACATTGCCTAACAGACAATAGTATATAGTACTATATTGATAGTAATGGTTCACTAAAGAATTTCCATTTTCGGAAGGTTACTATTTATGGAGAGTTTTCACTTATAGTAATTTTCCAATTTTAGAAAGTTCGGGTTAATCTTTAGCAAGACGTTGTATAACTTTACTCAAACTTCGTTGCTATCAAATAAGTCAGGAATGACCAGATGTAACCGGGAGCCCAGGATTCTTGACCAGAATCTAAGTCATGGCATTCGAGATCCACAAGCTTACCCATAAATGGCAACCTAGACATCATTCACTTACGACCGTGAGTAGCGATGAAGTTCACATGAATTATACATTATCTTTGATTAACCTTCACTTTTGGTGTATACACACAATGAATTATTAATGTACTTAATAATTATATATGTGATAATATAACCTAAGTTTTATTTAATATTTAGTTATTATACCTTAGTATGTCTTATAAATATTAAACATAATTACCTTTAAATAAATACCTAAATTACTTCAAAAATAATAGTATTTTATTAATCGAACATTATTCAAAAATGTCTAAATAATAAATTAAATATCTAAAAATTACATACATAATTTTTATAGTCTTAGTTAATCATACAGATTAGTAGAAAAATTTAAGAAAATATTTTTATTACATTTTTGTATTTATTTTTGTTTTTACCCTTAATGTATTCACAAAATAATTTTAATTCTACATAATTACTAAATAAACCCAAATAATTATTTTTATAATTTTTATAAGTTTCTATCAGTCTAATAACCTGTAGAAAAATATTAAAAAATATATTTTTTTATTATTTTATATTTATTCTTAATTTACCTTCGAATTACATAATAATAGAGTTTAATTATATAATAAATACCAATTCGACCCAAGTAATTATTCTTATAATTTTTTCAGATCTATATAAGTTTTAAAAACTCAGAAAAAAATTATATATATTTTATTTTTGGTTAAAAGTATTTATTACGAATTTTACATTGTTTTTACGTTTAAACACTACATAATTCGTATTTAATTATAAATAATATTCCATAAATTATCAAAATTATTTTTATGCATCATAACACTTATGATACTAATTATAATATATAAACATAATTAATTTCGAATTTTACAAAGAATATACAATAAATATAAATATAAATGACAATATTGAAAAAAATTAATAAAAATAGAAAGTACCTCAAATTTTCTTCAAGGTTTTGAGAGAATAACTTAAGTTTTTGTGTTTGGCAAGAAAAAATGAATGAGGAGCCATGTATTTATAGGTAAAAAATAGTTGGTGAAAAGAAAAAAAAATAATAAAATAAAGGTGCCAATTTTGACAAAATAATAAAAACATGTTAAAAATGTCTTTAACAAGTTTTTGTTTTTGAAAATATTTAGTCAAAATTCATGAGCTCATTATTTAATTTATAAAAAAAATCTTATTTCTTTTTATTTTTATTTTTTTTTATAAGCTAAATATATATAATGATTAAAATAACTTATCATTTAATTAATAATTATGTTACATATAGTTTTAAATATAATACGCATTAATATTAACTAAAGTTATTTTATATAATTAGTGTAAACTTTAGTTAACAGAACGTGTCAACTAAAAATAAATATTTGATCAACGTCGAATTTAATTATATATTACGTATGGATAACAACCCTATAGTCAAATTAGTCAATTCAGGTATGGAAATATGAGGGTTGTTATACAAGTCAACTTCGACTTTTCGTTCGAAACAACCTTATTATAACCTTGATATATATGCGTGCTCTTTATTTGTTACCGGGGAACCTTTTATATTCCACCTTTATAACCACAGACGTATCAGTAACCTCGTCGCTCTGTGGCTTAAATCTCTCCGATAAATCACTATAAATATTCATTGAAACCCTATCATATACTCATCCGCATCTTGTAACGAGAACTGCCATACCAATTACCGGGAATCAGCAATCAGTACTTTGAAAATTCACAGCATGTTTACATCAACAGTTATATGAATACATACAACGGTTATCTTTTAGAATTATGATCTTCCATTTTGAAACTCTAAAAAGCACTCAGTCTACGAGTCAATACTCTAAATTTTGAAAATTTCTAATGAAGCAGCAAAAACTATAAACGGCCATAACAGTCGAAAGTTTGATGGTAAAGAATGGAGTGTTGGAAACGCTCAATAGAAACTTTAGTACCAAAAAGCATATTATGCGAAATTATGAAGGAGACTGTGGACAAATCACAAGGACTAAACTTGTACATAAAGAATCCTGATGATTCTGATTCTGATGAAATCTTTAGCGAATACCTTGCTCTTTAATCGCTCTAAATCATCGTGAATGAATTTCTTCATCACAATTTGATTCTAAAATTCTAAGATATTATCGTATCCTCTATTATAAATATCCTCGATATTTCTGAAGATACATTAATAACTATTCTCATCTGAGATTAATTATCTCTTCGTGCTATATGTGTTACATCATACAGGAAACTATTTTAGTTTCTAAATTCTAAAAAATTCAAATTTAAAATATGAATGTTTTTGAAGTAGTGTTGGGAATTGAAGCATGAGTTAGTATAATATAATGACACTTGATCAATGTGATTATATTACAGTAAGTCATGTTAAGTTTCTAATGGAACGTGATGATTCACAGACTATAAAGTCATCACGTGCCATGTTACATAACTCTTTCATTCTGCTTAACTTCTGAACATATCAAGAAAGTATATTCTTGATAGTTCTATTCTCAGTGATTCAGGTAATTTGACAAATCAAATCGTGCGATTACGTTCTTTCTTGTTTAGATCATTAAGTTCATTCGAAGTTCCATACTTACGAATTCTGGACCGTTACTCGCTTTACTAGAGGTCGAGAAGAGAATAAAAAGGCAAAGAACTCCAAAATATAAGAGAAAATATAAAGCCCAATAACAACACGGAGGTTACAAACCGTGGATATTAATACGAATAACAATATAAAGACACATTATAATTAAGAATAGTATCACCCCAAGGTAATGGTATAAGTAAACAGATTTTTCTGATGGAGGATTGAAAAGAAGGATAACAGAAATGATAACTAGGAAAATATCAAGGATTAGAACTAGATTAAGCATTTTCACAATCTTTTGGATGTATGAACTAAGAAATAAAGTATAGGAATGGTGAGAATAATGGAACAGAAGAGTTTAATTTATAAAGGAAAAATCAGACTTAGTAGTCGAGGCAGATCACCGTATTTAATTATAGAGATCTTAATTTTCTTATTCGCCGAAGAATCAAATCTTTTAGATTTTGAAGATTTTCTTTAAATCCCTTGAATTCCGGGATTCAACCAAGACAACGTCAAAAGTTAAGACGCACCTTATTTCTAAATTCAACCTTGACTACGTCAAAAGTTAAGGCGAATCTCTATTTCTCATTTCACACTTTTGTGATAACTTCACACTTTTGTGATAACTTCACTCATACGCTTTGAATAATCGAATTGTTTTATCTGTATTACTCAATAATGATAAAACTCTATTTATCAACTAATATTCGTCATGAAAACATTCTTACTGTTAGTTATGATGACCCCACTCAAATTTCGGGGCAAAATTTCTTTAATGGGTAGGTACTGTGACGACCCTGGAATTTCTGACCAAATTTAAACTTAAACTTTATATAATTTCAACACTATAAGCAAAGTCTGTAATGTTGAGTCTCAAAATTTTGAATTGTTTTCATACAATCATTTAACTTCGACCATTTCCGACGATTCACGATCGATTATGTGTAAATAGATAAGTATGAATATATACATATGTGTAATTATTAAATTAAGAAATATAAATGAAACACTTAATGGTTTGGTTGATATGAAAATAGGTTATGGAATCATTATATGGCTTGAAAACATTAACAAAGTAATAAATGTATAATACCTTACATTAAACGTATTAGTTTCAATATATGTTTACTATATTTATCGACAAAATTAAAGCTAGTATCAAATGATTTAATTAACGGATATTTTGTTAGCATTTATGAATTCCATAAGTATCGGGATATTATTATAGGTCTCTGTTATGAGGTCCACGTAGATCTAAGAAATCTTTCCTTTTTAACGGTATTTAAAATAAATGGTAAAGTGATTTACAAGAGTGTCAATTAACGGTAACTGGACAAAAGTTAGTAAACATTCCTGCTTAACTTTCAATATATATAGATATAAATTTATATAATAATTGAGTACAAATTTAATCATCAGAGTTAAATATGTAACAATTCATATTCAAGATAAAAGGTTGTTATTAAAAAGAACTTAGATATAAATACATATATGATTTTTATACATAAATATTATTATATGTATAATGTAGTATATATTAAAATGTATGAAAATTAAATACTTAAAATAAGTTATTATATATAATAATTAAATATTACATGATTAATAATATATAATATTAATATATTAAATTTAATTACAAATTAAAAATATAGTTGTTATACTAGGGACATTATTATTATTTTCACTAGTATTATCAATATTAATATTTAAATTAAAATCAGTAATATTAATAGTATTATTTT